>NC_134573.1:174296852-174301852 GCF_050947875.1 Dermacentor variabilis
CCACCAACAATTCTGCCGTCTTTTTGCTATTATTTACCAGAGATTCATCTACTTTCCTTTAAATAGGTTTGGAACCCTACCCCTCGGGCACGCGTGCTTACGTCCTCATTTGCCTCTGGTCGAATACGTGCATTGCTCCTTTGCCGAAGTGGTCAAAGCTGTTCAGCAAGTTTGTTCGGTGATTGTAAAGCTAAGATTTCCTAGAACTGGTGCTCGTAGCGTCTGCTCAAAGGTGTTTAATCGAAGAACCGCTCCAATTTCTGAGGGAAGCGTCCTACATGTCCGATTGCGAAGGCAGGCGTAAAGCGTACTCCGTACATTTGCGCAGTACCAAATGACATGTGTCAGAGTATGCCCAAGCTGCGCGGAACTGGACAAATTTCGGCCGTTCAGTGTCCTTGTCTTTCAGCCGTTCGTTGCTTCTGTTCTGATAACGCGTCTACACGAGAAACAGCTGCAGCAATAAAAATCAATAAGATAAAACCAGAGGAAGAAGAATAAGAGCAGACAATGGAACTGGGCCCGCATAAGTGTAACAGAAATATTCAGCGCTCTAAATACAGGATATCCTGTGCGGTGTATGGCGGAGCCATCTGGCCCGCGCCATGGTTTCAAGAGCATAAGCAGTGCAGTTACATCGTCGGGCTGCGAGTCACGAAACAGCTCCAATTTTCTCGGTTGAAGCTTGAGCGTACGCAAACATACGAAGAATAAAGCAAGAACAAGAACTGCTAACTCCATCAACGTAAACCTTTCAGTTTAATTTGCGTTTGTTCTTTGAAGGCTGTAACGTGCCGGGCGTAGTCGGCCGGAGGGAATGGGCCGCGGCGCTCTGCCGATTAATCTGTGCGACGTGCCCGTTGGCAACGCGCAGATAACAAGCCACGCGGCATCTCTCTTGTCCTTGGTACAGCAACACGCGCGCACAAACTCTCACACGCTCAAACATCCACGCATGCACACGCACGCACGCGAAGACAGACACTTGGTCACTATAGCCAGAAAGTCACTGAAGCAGCGACACAATGGAAGAGCGAATCAACACCAGCCATAGTATGGCGCGCACCGAACGAAACTGACAATGGCTGCACGGCAATTTCGTTTCGTCTCCACAGGGAGGAGGAAGGTCGTGAAGGCAGCAATACATGAAGCGCGACTGAGACAGCGTTTCCAGCTCTCGTACCCGAGTCCGGAGCAAAGGCAATACGCTTTCCTCGCCCGACGTTTGCGTAGTTTCGCTGATCAACAAATTTGTGTATCTCTGACACAATTCTCCCTGCACTGCCACCAGCACTTCTTTCTTTCTTTCTTTCTTTCTTTCTTCCTTTCTTTCTTTCTTTCTTTCTTTCTTTCTTTCTTTCTTTCTTTCTTTCTTTCTTATGTGGTGTGTTCGTATACAAGCCCGGCAGGCGCATTTTGATGGGGGTGGAATGTAATAACGTTGCTGTACCGGCGCTTTGAATGCACGTTAATGAATTCAGCAAATGGACCAAATTATTCCGAAGTCCGCTACGACGTTCCTCACAGCCTTTGACTTGCTTTAAACGCATACTAAATCAATCATCCAATTAATTATTTAATTAATTAAGCGTTCAATCAATCAATCAATGGTTTGGTTTATCAGTTTATGTAACGGTGGGCCTGCGCCAGGTGGTTCGAAGTCCAATAATCCGCTCTCCCATGGTTTACTGAGATAATGTACCTGTAAACTAAAATCGGTATACGGTAAAGATAACAAAAAGGTAAGTACAGTCGAACGCCTCTACGGCGAAATGACATGTAAATCGAGACTGATTACGACCCGGCCTAATTCCTATTAAAGCGAAATCTCTGCTCCTCGAGTTACAACTCCCATGGTCAATCTCGGCGCACATTTGATCTTCAGCCGCCGGCACGCAAGTGTTAAGGTGTGACGCCACGTCACGTGATCAGCTGCGGAGAAGCGTCGCACCTGCGCTCGCTCAAGCCTCGTCGCTGTGTACCACTTGACAAGGCGATGGGTCAAAGGGCTAAATATAGCCTGACGTATCGTGAGCGTGCGCACGCGTTACGTCACGTTGGCAAGAGCAACAGCGTCTAGAGTTCGACCATCGCCTTTGATTCGACCAATGGTTCGACGGAGTAGCGCAGCGAACGTAACCGGACGATACCGACGCGCTCCGATGCTCTCCGACGCGCCCGGCGTTGAGCGACACTCGCGCGCAAACTGATAACGTCGGACTACGAACGCGCCTTAGCAGCTGCTTCGGCGGCGCTTCGTCGCTCAGTCTTGACGTGGATGAAGCGTGCACCGGTGCGAGGGCGTCAACTCTTCGCCGCAAGCGCCAGGCTAAGTCTGAGCACTCTGCCCATATAGCTCGGCGGGAAGAAGCACTGAAGAACCGGGTATAACCATGCTTAACAGAGCTTTCGCTCGTATAACTGGGTGCAAGCCATGTCGAACCGCAGCCACTCTTTTTCATTATGTATTCCGCACGCCCCTACTATGAAGACCAATGCAGCAAATTTGACTGTACAGCGAAAGAACTTAGGCGTCCCCGACGCCCGATTTGTCGCTTTACAACGAACGCAACGTATCGGCGCCGCCATTTTCCACTGCCGACGCCAGTGAGATGCGCTCGGCACTATAGCTGACGGCGGCGCTAGAGATAAACTTGGCGAGCATGCCGATTTCATTGAGTTTTACAGTATGACAACACTGCTTCAGTGGTATAAAGCTTATGAACAGAGATAAGGTGCCTCAGAAAGGCAGGCCAACGTTTCGATAGGAGGACGTACCTCCGCAAAGGCGGAGCTTCATGAATTGTTCACTTTGTACGTTGCTTGTGGTAACACAACAGTGGGTGCGACAGTTGAAGAATGAGTTGAAATTGATGACTACGAGATGATATAGTCAGAACTGATGACCGCCGAGGTCCTCAACGCCATCTATGGTGGAAAAGACGTGAATGCTGTCGAATGTCTGTAAGAGACTGTAAACGAACGAATAATTTTCATGGCAAGGCCCTACGCATTCGGAAATGTGCAGTTTACCTTGCGTCGCTCGTGTACTTACATCAGTGCGATAAGGCCGAGTGCAGGCGCACATTTCCTCAGATGAAGTGTGCACAAAAATATTCGCCGCTCATTTCACTAAGGCTATCGAACTCATGTTAAATAGCGTTTTCTCTTGTTGAACGTGCTTAGCCTACTTTAGTGTGAACGGTGAGGTGCGCGATTTTTTACAACGAAGGGATCTGTATAATGGATGACTTTGGAGGTCCCAATCAATACGTTATAAAGTCGTTTAACAGTACACGTTCGCAGGTTCCTCTCGTGGTCGGCGTGTCAGTGTTCTACTTTGTTTTTCTAAGTGCTCGATTTCGTGCGCCCTGCGTGTCCTTTGAGCTGAAGCATGCTAGAGAAGTTTGCTGTTCTTTGATCTTTGCGAAATCGTTAATCAGCATTTATTTCATTGCGCCTAGCACGGGCGTACTTTGAAACTGACTTTTTCACACGCGACTGCATCGGTAGTTGTACGATCGACTTTGAAGGAATAATTACACTTGTACGTTGAATACCTTCGTGCACACTGAAGTTTAGCAGTTTTATGAACAGAATTAGATCGCTACGTAAAGGAAATAAGTCATTTGATATGACACTTTTAAAAGTACATTCAATAAAAGAAAGATACATTTTGCTAATTTTCATCTCAAGCTTTTCTCTTTGCTTTATTATGTTTGGCCAATGTGGAAGAGACTTTACCACTAAAGCTCATCCCATTTAGATGTGCCATGTGAACTTCTTGAGCGTTACTATAGCATAACATGAAATCTAGGATTTCTTTTATTCTGTTTTGCTGTGTTTAGGATTTTTCAGTCAACTGATGTCGACGGCTTCGCGGTGCACACGAACGAAAATGCTAGCAGTGCAAGTGTATCCTCGAGTTTTCGCAGAAAGGATAAGGTCTAAAATAACCAGTGGTCTTCTATTTGGAAGCGCAGCGATCACTACAGCACTCAAGCTTTCCTCCCCACAGCGAAAGCGTAAAATAAATAAAAAAGAATAATAACGACACGCAACTCTTTATTCGTGCTCCTTCATCAACAGATGAGCAAAACAAGAACAAGGTAAAAGCCGGCGGGCATATCACCTTGGCTTTCACCTTGTTCTCGTTTTGCTCATCGTCTTGAATTTCCATGTCCCGCCTTCCCCGTACTTTCCCTTCATCAACAGAACACGCACAAAGGGATACTGCGGTGTGAGTTCGGGACACCTATAAAAAATAATAATAGAAGGTAGGCGCGGGAAAAACATTCATATTCCGGAATGTGCCCCCTCAGGCAGTTACAACAAACCGAATGCCATTTTTTCTTTCTTTTTGCTTGCGTGGCTTGACTGTGGCTTGAAGCCTTGCTTGTGTGTTTTTACTGTGGCAGAAGTGAACATCTCAAAAGAGGGTTTTCTGTATGCGGCTTCTTTTTTTATCGCTACACCGCCGTCGTCATGATCAAGTCGACGTCGCTATGCTGACACCGTCGTCAGGCCACCTCATCGCCTTGAGCTCAAAACAACAGACACTCTGCCCAAGACTTTGCGTGTCAGGCTCACTCTGAGATTAGCGACCGCTCTGCACGTATTTCAGAGAATACAGCAGACAATGCTTGGTAACGGACGAAGGCGAAGTTGTGTGCATCGCAAAACAGCAGGAGTCGAATACACGAAGCTTTTCGTTCGTAAGTGCTCTCTTCCATTGGTCGGCAGCCTTCGCTAATAATATGTCGAGCATAAGGATTGGCTAAAATGTTTCGTTACACATAATTTTAGCATAACAGTTTTTCGTGAATACGGGAATGTTGTATTTCAGCGAATAAACGTGTCCGCTGTGATAGCCTGTTTCTGTCGTAGTAAATTTATTCGGAGCCGGAAATATGATTGAAATTTGCTGTTGTCTTTTTGTTTAAATTTAATTTTATCTTTTGAGACCCTCAGCTCTACATACCGCCTAAAAAAACATCAAC
>NC_134573.1:174906852-175101852 GCF_050947875.1 Dermacentor variabilis
GTATTTGCAGGATATGGCTCCTGTACTGCATTTTCCTTTTCTCCGGCACGTTTTCATTTTTTATGGAAAAACGGATCGTATACGAGAAAATGAATTGAAATCCGTGGCGTCATACTTATCTACCAACACGTAAGTTTCCGCGGGGCACGAACTTCAACTGCAGTCCCAGATTGTGAAACTTCCTTCTGCATTGTATTTCCGTGGCGCAATTTAAAAGTTGAACCTTCCTTTTTAAAGAAAAGCTAACAAAATAAACGTTGGCCGTCATTTTCTTTAGTGATAAACTCTCCCCGCCAAATGAATGAAAATAGAGTATTGACAGAATACTAAACCAGTTTAAACTTATACTATTGCTGTTTAGTGTCCCTTTCAGTAGTAGTGCAGACGTATTAACCAAGAACGCTGAGAGCTACGGTACCGTGCCAGTGCTGTGAAGCATTAAGTCTCAACTACGTTTTTAAAATGCCTAGTATATACTTGCACTCGGCTTAGTAAGGCATCCTATAGGTTCGTGCTGTTGTCGAAGCAGTAGGCCTCGATATTTCTGTTTTTGCAAGAACGCTGACTCCTTTCTTTTCGTTTCGTTCTTATTTCGGTACGCGAAGTGATGAATCAGCTAACTGTGAGGCCAACCATGCGTTCAAACGACCTCATTTGCATCGCACGACCTTTCGCCGAACGCTTTGACGGACTAAAGTATTACAGAAAAGAGGGAATCAAGAGAGACTCATTATCGCGATGAAAATGAGAAAACGAATTATTGGCAGAACTTGTGATGAACTAGACATTTGCAAAAAAATAATAATAATAAATGCAAGAAAAGTCGGCAGCACTTTCCGCACACGTTGCATTATTGCAGTCCTTAATCTAAAACAACGCAAGGTTTCACTTTCTGGTACCTTGTCAGCGAAAAACGCCTTCTAACCAGCGGAGCCAGTAGATTCTGAATGTTTTTCGAGCTTGCAAGGTCGATAGATTTCCTCATAATACCCATGTAATGCCAGTAATGTGAACGTCGCCGCAGCTTTTAGTGATGTTAGAGCACTGTGGAGGTATGGATGTCGCTACATTTGGTAGGAAGCCGAACTTGTTAAGTCTTGTTCCGGTTTATAACGGCATGCGCCTTTGATAAAGTGTAGCAGAGCGATTTCTTTATTACAATCTCTTTTTATGGGGGCGAGAATTAGTGTCTCTAAAAGCAGCTGAGCGTTAAACGTGAAACTTACTCTTATGGTGAGCGCAATCCAGCTGTGCAGTTTGTCTAAGGCGGCACACAGCATGTCTCTTTCCGTACTATATAGCGGGCAAATGCAGAGATAGCCGCAAGCGTGACGGGTAAGGCTGTCGGCCTATCCATTCATAAGTGCGTACGACTTCGTAAAAGTGACACCGAGCCACAGCCGTTACAACAGAGTTATCAATGGGTTAAAAGCTGCATTTGTATGGTTGATGGCCCGCCACGTTGCTCTACATGTGTTCGGTGGAAGATATAACTTACACAGTGATCATGCAAACACACAAGCAGCACACACATCAGCACACGTACACGCACGCTCACACTGTTCATAAAATCTCAGTAAGGCCTGTAGTATTCGAAAATATTCGAAGCGATTTGGATGCGTTTCTCCACTAGCCAAGAATGCCCCTTAACTTAAAGCTAGAGTAGTGGTACAAATTCTGCGCAGCCTTGAGAAAGTGTCTGTCGGATGAATAACTACTGCTGTCACATAAAAAGTGCTGAAAGTCTTTGGGAACATTGCCCACTAAACACATCGATCGTCTAGTAACTAAATAGCGAAAATTTTATTTTTATATATCTTTTTCGCCCGTTTCGAAGCATGAACCATATAAATTATTGGGACAGCAATATAAATTGGAGTCTTGAATTTGACAGGCGCGCAGACATTATCAGATGACACGTTGTGCAAGAGCTGTCTGAGTACGTCATTTTACTCATACCCTTTTCTAATATCTGTATTTTCTCTCTCTCTCTCTCTTTCTTTCTTTCTTCATTTATTTTTATTTTTTTAAGAATTCCATCAGTTTTGCATGAAAAAATAAAAGAAGCACTCTTTCTCACTGATTCGTATCATTAAACGGTTATTCTCTCCCCCAAGAAAACCAGGATAAACTTCGAAGTTTACTTCTACACATCATCTTTCCACGTCTAAACTTTTGAAGTCCCAGTACTTCGAAGCGTTGTCAGCGCCCTGCGGCAGTGAAAAGGGCTAACAAGACGAAGAGCTTTTTTTTTTATTATTTCGTGGTTCAACGCTTGAACAATCGAAACGAGACAAGCCCGACCTTATGAAATTCTCTTCCGAACATTCCCTTAGGTCAAGCGGAGATTTCCTTTTGGTGACCGCACACGTCCTTTCTACACACTCGTCACAACGGCAAAAAAAAAAAAGATTAACGACATTGGCTGTTTGATTTAATAAGGCTTAGTGAAGAATTTTGAGTTAATGTTTTGTACTGAAATTCCACAGAAGCAACAATAAACCCTGCAAGTATAACCTATCCTAAGCTGCACCTCCGAATAGAGATATAAAAGGATACATGAAAGTACAGGGAAGTTGACCTGGAGTGAGTCCGGTTAACCATTCCTGCACTGCGGGAAAGAGAATGGGGTAGAATATGTAGCTCGATTGTGACGGAAAGGCGCCATCGACGGATAACCCTTCGCGGTGAATTCTTGTTTTCCAGCTTACACAGAAGTTCGCTTGCCTGCACACTAAATGTGTGAGGAACCAACGCCTACCAGAAAACGCAATGCTTTACCGTCACAGGCGAAAAATGAAAAGCCAACACACTTAGCGCCGTATGCGGATGAAATCTAGCACGATCATTTCTTTTCTTAGGCTTGGCTTTCAATGGTAGCTTAGGCCTTCTTAGATGCATCCACCATCAGTGCGTGCAAGCACTTTTTGGTCTGTAGAGAAGGCGTCGGCGGAAGGCCGACCAAAGCGGTCAGCTTGTCTATCGTTATTTTCATCGATCCACATAAAATCCCGCGTTTTCTCTGATTATGCCCGACCGCTCCGACATAAGCGGCATCTCTGTCAGGCATACAAAAAATCATCCAATTTGTTTTCCATTTGTTGGATGTCAGCATCCTTCTCCTGAGTGCGTTCAGTAAACATTCGCAAGCGCGGTGATTCTTCATTTCTTAACACTTTTCAATCACAGCGCCTTCCCGCGTTTCTTCTCGTTCATTCCACATTAATACACAGTCGTGCGAAGAACCTGCTCGCCGACGACGCAGACGCGCTGAAAAACTTCTCTAACCTAGTTAAGGGGACAGGAAAAAATTGACTTGATTGTTTTGTAAACAAAGGGATATGATGACTCGGCGAAATCCTTTCAACCAAATCCTTCGTACGGTGGTTGTTTTTTGCTGCATATCATCGGGTTCATTACTATTAATGTAACTAGTGCTTTTTCGTGGTACGTTAGTAGCACATTGTGATAACCTTGTAAATAAGTGTCTTTATCTCCATTTATATGGCGCTAGAAGAAACCTTATTGGTTGTGAAAGTTCCCTACGCATTGTCGCTGAAAGATAAATTAGTTTCCTCACAACCTCTACGCGCATCCCATCTGTGAGATGCTAAGCGATTGAAAACTCGGGCCGCACAACGGCCGCTGATTTTGAGCCACCTAAGTGCGCTGGGAGATCGCTGGGGGACCATACACAATCACAATGCGTCGCCCAGCTTCTCGCCTTCGCCGTACAGCACAATTAATTAGCGCCGGTATCTCCGGCGAGGGCGCCAGAAAGCGCTTGAAGCCACGCTCCAAGTATCGCGTTTCAATCGCTGAGTGTTGAAGGCAAAGAAACTGTTTTTATTGAAATGAAACTAAAAGAAAGAGACGTAGTCATCTTATAATGGTGACGGTTACTCCTTTTCGCATGAAGGCACAGGCCTTCAGTACACCTAATTTATCTTCATCTGCGCCCTCAGGCTGGCACCGAAAAATTTTGCTGTTTTTATGGCTGCAGTGGGCCCCGTAGATACTGTGCAGTAACGTTCGCTATGGTCAACGGTGTATTAGAGGACAAGAAAGCCACTAAACACGGGGTAGGGCAGCTGTCAAATCACAATGCTCTAGTTGTTTTTCTTCGATCTTCCTCGCTTATCCGAGGTCGAAAGATGCTCCAAGTTAACATTGCGCAAATGGTTAACGGGATCTCCATCGTGCCTATGGCGAGAAAATAGAAGGAAAACGAGCAATCTCGAGATCATTAGAACTACTTACTCATCGCTTCGGAATATTCATTCCTCACTGGCCTAAAAAACAACCCAGCAACAGAAGTTGCGTCCTGCACGTCATTTGCACTTTTCTCCCACACGGTGTTTGGCATTATTCTGTTTCACTGGCTGATTGCAACAATGACATCTTGCCGGTGTTAAGAGGAGGAGCCAGCTTTTTGAATAATCATACTGATGAATACAAAAGACTGAAGTAACAGCGAATTGTCGCCGCAAGTTTTATAGAATTTCTTCTGCGTCGAGTAATTCCTGTGAAACCTGGTGAGCGGCGATAACGTTGCCCTCAATCACGCCCGCCACAGCGAGCATGAATGCAGCCTACTGATGGTAGCTTCACGCATCGGTTGCCGAAAGCGAGCATTTCAACAATGGTGAGTGCACGAAATAAAGCTGCTGGCTGATTTACCAAAGAAGCAGTCGAGCATTAGGTCAGCTGACATTCACTCGTATTGTCGCACGGAAAGTGCAGGCTCCCCATAATGCGTTGAAAAGAAAAACGTGAGATTTTTGTTCACTTGTTGTTAATTTTTGTTCAATTATTGTTCTGTTTAGTGTTTGTGAGTGCCTGAGAATGTGTGCTCTGTCCCTTGTGTCTCCGTGTCGTTTGAAGTAGCATGCATGCTTAATTTGCTTCAAAGCTAATATCTGTCTTCTAGCTGTCTAGCTACTTGTCTAGCTAAGATAGGATAGGAATAAACTTTACTTGTCCAACGAGTATTGCTATTGGTGCCCGGGGCTAAGCTGCCAAGGGTCCATCGCCCTAGGAAAATCTTCCGAGATCCTCCGCAACGGCCCTTCTTCTTTTCGTCTGTACTCCTTATATTGCAGTTTGCCCGCGACAGAAATCAGGCATATAGGCGCCGCCGCAAATAGGTAGAAAATTTTCTAGCCCAGATCGAAATACAATAGCATCGTAATGCTAAAGTCATCTTCGAAAAGATAAAATTCATACTTCTCGTACGAAACAGCATCTGTTTGTACGTTTGCTAAGAGCTGCCGTACTGTGCTACTAGCTGGTTGCTAAATTATGTGTGCATCAGCGTTTACGTATTCACAGTTTCTGTATTGTGTACCCTTTGTGTTGTAATTATGCATGCTGTATTCGCGGCATAATTACGTAAGCGGGGATGTACTTATGAAACGCTGAGAACGTAGTCCGTTTATTCGGTATGAACCAAGTTTCAGCATATCTCGTCCAGAAACACAGAAAATAACTTGTAAATCGCGTTCACAGTATAATACCACGGTAAATGACCAAAGCGTACATTCTGCATGTGTGCTTGCTAGACACGTTATCGTTTGCAGGACACCTTTACAGCAATCCATACATGTGGAACATAGCACGTGATAGGAACTGAAAATGTTACATGCGCCTAGCAGTTCTTGAATTTACAGCGGCTCGTTTTTAATGCAAATAAGAACATATGATTTTTCTTCAATGCCGCCGAGGCTACATGCCTTAACAATTAAGCCAGTATTTTGCAAAGTAAATATTGCAAGCAGCATTGACCCAAAAAGAGTTGATCGACAAATTGTTACAGTTTACTGTAAATTAATCTTAGCGTTTTTAATCTTAGCGTAAAAGATAGCGTTTTGTTTAAAGATACGTTGCTTTTTATTTAAATTATATTTCATTTAAAATAGGCATACGCCTCATGGAAAACGAAAGCAGTATATCCGTGAAATTTCAGATACCATACTCTGCTTCATAAACGTACTATATAATCTTTGAATTCCTTGAGAGTGGAAACAGCCTCCATGGCAGTTTCTATTTTTTTTTTTTTTGACCTACATGCAGCATTGCGGATTTAAGGCACTGCTGTTATCGCACACCTTGCGGCGCCACTGCAGAGAGTTTTGTAAATCCGCTCAGTCTTTGATCTTGCTATAAAATGGGGGCTCCATAACAGAATAAAAGCGAGCCTCTAACGGAAGAGCATAAGGCGCGAAGCAAAAGTGAGAAGGAAAAGAAAAAATGCGGTGGAGAGATTTCGCGCTAATGTATTCGCCGTATAGAGCCGAGTGCTTTGTGCAGTCAAGAAATGTCAAGTCAAAGAAAGGCTACGTGACTTTACCAGGGCAGAATCTGAAACGGCCAGATTTCTTGCATCTGTCTCTGAAGTGTGCTGTAAGAAATTGCAAAAAAGCTAATGCATTATTCATGCTCTGACACGCAGATTTTTTTTTTTCAACTGCTTATGGGTGAGTCGACAGCTTTTTCCCACTATATTTCAGGCGTTCGTTTCAATGCGCATAACTTTGGATCAGACGACACTATTGCTTCTGTGCTTTGCACGTTTTCTGCATGTTCTCTTGGGGCCTCTGCTATAAACCTTTCATGGAAATATACGCTGTACATAAGCATTTACAGTGCGGACCATTGTTAAAACCAAAGCACTGTGAACTTTACTCCCTGGCAAGTACAAAGTCACCCGCCTTTGCTACCGATGGTTTGCTGTTGGAGGCCCTAGCGCATTTCTAGAGACACACCTACGCAGTGAATTGGTATAGCCTCAACCGGCATTTGCAGCTACAGCGCCAGCAGAGGTAGAGCCACACACTAGAGCGTTCCTTTTAACAGTAGACCACACTGTACACCGCTTAAGTTAAACATAACATACATCTGCTCACATTTTATTGGACTTTTGGTAAAGCTGGTAAAAACCACCACCAATTGTGCCAAATAATTACCGGTATTCATAGTTATCGCGAACTTCTTATCGAACACATAATGTTACTCTCCCACCTATTATTATTTCTAATACCGTAACGCTACAATGAGGTTGCCGAGAAAAACGTGCCGCCGGAAATGCCGTCAGACTGAAGCCCGATTATTATATAGCAAACTCAAGTCAGTAGCTCGGCGTCTCAAAGCAAGTATAAAGCGTTAAGGAGATTTATTCGGTAGCAATTGATTTACTGTTGGCTGTTTCTGGCTAGTTAAAAAGTGGACATTGCTGCAGTATATTTGTACGGATTTCTGATTGTCCTTTTACATAAGTTTACAATGAAGCCCAAGGCCGCGAAAACACAGACTAGACATTGTTTTACTCTAAGTACGAGTGCAATGTCAGGCACAATTTAAGCTTAACTCAGGAAACAATCATCAGTAAACAGAAAGCGTGACGGCGGTGTCCCGCACAATTTGCTCTACATGAGAACCACGCCAGAAAAACAAATTCGTGCTGCAAAACGGTTCCCGTAACTTGAGCTGTTGATCCACCGTCACTCTCCTTCTTTCTTTGTTTTTGTTTTATTTTTATTTTGGAAGGGGGGGGGGGAGTTAGCCGCAGATCAAATCCTTCCGTCTAGCTTGTCCTAAACGAGCAAAAAATTGGCTTTAGCAATGCTTGAAAAATGCGTAATGACACTTAACATTATTTCTGGCACTGCCGTCGCCTTTATTGATTGCTACGCCTGGCGTGAACAGCTTTGTTCCCGCTTCCTGTATCCTGTTCTTTTATTTTCCTTCTATTACGTTACTGTTCTTTTTTGTTGAAACGCTGTTAGCGGGACTGAATCTAAACGTCGACGTTCAGTGCCATTGAGCTGCCAGGCTTGGAAAGCTGTTTGCCAACCTAAAGGAAAACTTGTGCCCCGTTCCCTAAGCAAGACAAACAGAACGGCCATTAGATCCTTTTTCCAATGTATTTACGTTAACATGACTTGTTCTGCGGCTTATTTTTTTTCTCTGCTCCGTGTTCGAAAAAAAGTGTTGCCTTCTTCGCCGCCTAACCTCCTCTTCCTTCTTACTCTCCTGCTGACGGCATCTAGCTTTATGTGCAACTTGACCGCGTAGAATGAATCAATACTCAAGAATTAAACTCATTGGGGTGGAGGAGAGAGAAAGAGGGAACAGGCAAGGAGGGGGGAGGAATGAGAGATGCAATATGGATAAATCTAATATATATATATATATATATATATATATATATATATATATATATATATATATATATATATATATATATATATATATATATATAGAGAGAGAGAGAGAGAGAGAGAGAGAGAGAGGGGGGGGGGGCATTTAACTGCTACTCGCAGTAAGACTTGCAATCTTAAGGGCAGCATAAAATTTTAGCACAAACACTCGCTTGCTACCAAACAACAGTGATGTAAGGTGCCCAAAGACACTAAAGAACTGAGTTCACTTGATTACTGCGAGTCGTCGCACTCGCGACGCTGGCTTGACGAGGGACGCAGGCAGCGAGGAAGGCGTGTACTTGTCCCAAAACGAACAGTTTCCGTGCTGCCGCTTTGTTCACCATTTCAAATGCGATGTGCCTCCAGAACCCATTCATTCACGTGACCACCACCAAGTTTTCTTCCACGCTGATGCGCGCGGGAACGCTGCGCACATCAAGCTAGCAAGCCAACCAGTCATCTCGGATAGCCGTCACCTCGAATAGCCGTCTCAAGCTGTCTCTTGCACTCGCAGCACGTCATGTGACCTATAACAAACGGCGCCAGTCGCGTATACACTATGCGCTCGGCCATCCGGGTCACGCATGCGCATCGCACTCTGGACAGCAAGGCGACGGAGAAGTCGCCGAAATGACGAACAGTATGAAGTGCCTCAAGTGTCAGTATAATTGCTATTACAGTAGAAAGGTATGTGAATAATTGTGTATGTTGTGTGTATTATGTGTACTTTGCATATAAATTTGTTCGTCATTGTCCGCATCCGAAGTAGCCGGCTGCTCGTGACGCCAGGCTGAGCTCTCCAGTCTTCAGGGAAGGCTCTCTTACTCTCTTTTTTTTCCTCTCTTTCTCTTTCAGCTCACCGAATCCGAAAGTCGGAGAAAAAGAAATTATGTGCGAGATTGCGCATGTTTGCATTCCGACAACGATACATATATACAAGTATGCGTCCCGCTTAGTGTTACGGCCTTGCACTTTGCAAGACGGGGTCAGCAGTTTTTGTATTAGAGCTCTAAAGTATAGAACCCACGTGTTATAACAGCTGGTGATGAAGTAAACGGCGTGTCACCTTTTATGGCGAACAGTGACAACCACAATTTTGACATCGCTGAACAAGACCGCATGACAGGATGAGCGAATTAGCAGGTATCACCATGTGTTCTCTATGCGCAGTGCTAAATAATCCCCTTTCGAGCTTACTACTGTAAAGTTAGAGTGGCACGCTGTGACCTCAACGTGCGTGCTAGCTCAGCTTAAAAGAAGATTGATTCCTTTCGGCATCTCTGGCAGGCTGCATAGCACAAGGTGCCGGTAGCACTTTTAGCTAAATGACAGCATATGCTGAGGCACGATCCCTGTAAATCTAATGAAAGTGTATGAAGCAAGGTCAGTATAAGCCATACATTGAACCATATAGACGCTGAACTGGACCACGAATGCCCTACATTGAGTCAACGTTGGTCTCGTTTTTTGTGCTACTCGAGAAGCTTTGCACAGGCTCGGATCTTCGATTACGAAGAAGTTATTGCAGTGGATGCGTACCTGTCGCTCTTGCTCCGTACCTGCAACGAAAGTTGAATATTTGTTGATATCAAGACCGCCGCCTGTGTCCTTTAGTTCGTGAGTTTCTCTGAAGAATGTTTTCTGTACGGTGGTGCATTATCTAAGCTTTACGACAACCTTCAACAACACCGGACTTCTACCACACAAGAGTACAAGAAGATCCTTGAGGCTGTCGGACACCTCTTCAATGTAGAAATTACACATGCTGAGGATATGTTTAAAAGGCAAGGCGCACAACGCTGCACCACTCGTACGGCTAGCGCATGCGCACCAGATAGCCACGTCGCTGTCGTCGTCGTCCAAGCAGCGACCATAGAATCACTGTCCGAAGCTAATCCTCTACGTATCGTAAGGGATGACATAGAGTAAAAGCGCAGTGTCAAAGGAGAGAACATGTCGGCCCTCGACGCTGCAATATCAACTTTGTGTGTATATGAGCACAGATAACGGGCCAAGTTTTTACTTCGGCCGATAGGGCTCGTAAATTTCATGTAGTCAGCCGTTCCGAAGGAATGCTCAAAAACCACCAAGCAGATATAGCGAGATTACCGTTTGCTTCCGTGAGCAATACGCGTCAATCAAGTCAAGGGCTCTAGTCAGCTACCGCCATCAAAAGACGTCGTACAGGCACTGCAGCGCATCGATGTGCCTTCCGCCTCTGTACTTCGGTGTAAAGAAGCGATCTCATAACGTATTTGACTGGAAACGTGACGTGGTGTCCGGTGATATAACAGAGACAGAACGTCTTCTGCGCTAAAATTTGTAACGCATGTAAATACCATTATTTTCATATCCGTGTAGTATGGGCGTGTCTAAGAGCCTGGAAACCAGGGTGTGTAAAGCTAAGTTAGCTGCCGTTTGGAATGAAACAAGCGCCGGGTTTAATGTAAAAAGAAAATGAAAATAGCAAAATTTCCGCGTAAATAATGACCAATAATAAGATATTAGTGTGAAAATTTTCCCTTTTACGATTTCTCAGTGACGACATCCAGTGACGACAATTATGTTTGCGGGTGACAGAAACTAGAGGACTACACTAAAACCGTGCATGTTGTCCCGTGCGCAAAAAAACGGAAAAAGAGAGAGGGGGAGAAAGGATAAATAAAAGGCTAGGAGGTTAATCATGGCTGAGTCCGGTTGGCTAGTCTGCAATGGAGGAAGGGAAAAGGCGAGAAAAATATTAAGAGAAGAAAAGAAAGAAGCCCAGTGTTAATGTCGCCAACGTAGTGATAGCTCTTTCATCTGTATCACAGAGGGTCACTCAGCCTGGCAGCCTTCAGAAAGTGCAGAGGAGCATTAATGGTCTTGTGCCAGCTGTTATATGCGAGACTATTGTCCCAAGAACTTGTCCAACGAGAACGGTCTTCTGTCTAGCGGATTTAGAGCTGAGCAAAGGTGAAGCTTTCATTTTCAAAGAAGGAATAAGCACAGAAGGTATTCTACAGTTTATTTCGCCAGCTTTTCGCATTCGGCGTTATCGGCGATTCCTATTGAAAATGAGTATATGAATTGGCGAATGCAAAGCTCAGGCGCAAGTGACACAGTACTGTTTGTTCATTTTGGAACACATCAGGCAACAAGTGCAGCTCCGGTTGCACAGACGGGTCGAGTGATTGCGGGGAGGAAGTAAAGCATAGGATAGTCCCCGGCCAGCACCGACGCATTGGAGAAAGTGTCGCGGAAGTCACGTGTTGTTTTTCGCAAAGGAGCACTGGGTCTGGCACCCCAACGTCAACGTTGCCATAGCAACTGCGCTCCTTAATCTCTCGCTGCCACTCTCGGTCCGTGAAAAGTGACATAAGGTTTTTCGGCCCGTATCTTTTTCATATCACATTCTGTTCGCGAGACAAGCTGACTTTGGAGAGTGGTGTGTAAGCTTAAAAGTTGCGTTTAGGGTCTATGGGTGTGATTGTCAGCCAACAACACAGACACTCAAGTAATTACGGCGCGGGCCTTCGTGCTCTTCTTCAACGCGCCACGGAAAAGCACAGGAGCCCGTCTGCTTCACTAAAACTGTTACAGAGGTTGCGTAGGCTTTCTTCTGACGCCCGTCGGCAGCACACACTTCCGGCGGCTTGCAGCAATGCAACTTCAATGCTCGCGCCTACCGCTTCGGCGAGCTGATTGGAGGTGCAAATGGAGATGACCCACCAATATGGCTGCATTTCCGGCTTCAAAAATGTGACGTCAGGTCCTCTCCTATTTTGTTTGTTTCCTCCATGAGTGAATGCAACCGATGAAGAGTGAATTCAGGTGTGTGCCACTTCTGCAAAGCCAAATCATGCGCTAGCTTGCCCAGGTGCTTGGTTGATTCAGTTCTCGACAAAGGCACACAAACTAGATTTGTTTATTCATCTGCTTTGCTAGTCGCTTCGTCGAAAAGATCATTGCCGAAGATGCCGAAATGATCTGGCAGCCATTAAAACGTTACCTGCAAAACATCTCATTAATATCATGAATAGAATAGTAAATAAGGCTAAATTTTAGAGGGAAGAATATTGGAGATTTTGCCATTTCTGAAAGGAATAGCCAGTTTTCGAGAACAGTGGGCAGGCTTTAAACGAAAGAACACAATAATATTTACAAAACCTCAAAGACCATGAACCAACACGCAATTTTCACCATGCCCATGGGCACTACCTGAAGTTACCTTAATATAGCCGTAGCAATTAACCAACGAAACACGATAACACACGGGCATCAGCAATGTGGTTAGCCTGACCTGACGGAACGCACTTGATGCGTCTGCCCCCATGCAATTTTTGAGAGTGCATCGTTTGCCATTTATTTATTTATTTATTTATTTATTTATTTATTTATTTATTTATTTATTTATTTATTTATTTATCTTGAAAGGCTTTGCGTTTCCTTTCAGCCTTAGAACAGTTCGCCTCAAAACAAACAGCTGAGAACAAAACAGCCTGAGAACAAACATCTCGAACGAGCGCAAGGGGTGTACTCGATCGAAGGGCTTTACCCGCTTATAAGAAAGTAGCGACCTAAAAAAAGTGAGCGACATATCTTTCCACTTCCTGGGGATCTGACAAATTGCCGCACTCCGGACACGACTCGGCACTCATGATCGGGACCTGGGTCCGACATTAGGAGCTCCTTTTGTTGCCGACACCGCTATCACGCTGCTGCAGACTCGACACCACCTCGAGGCGAATGGACACGGCTGTGTGCTTATTGCCTTTCGGCTCGTTATGACAGGTAATACGCTGCGTCACTGGTGTTCTCTGTACGCGCCTGCGCGGTAAGCGATTGGCGTTGCTTGACGTGGGGCTCCTGTTCACCACGTCACCGGACCAATGTAACTTGCATGCCCGCGCAGCTGTGAAACTTTCCTCTTACTACTTACTTTGTCCTGTTCTGGCGTTATAGGAACAAGATACCGACTGGAAACGGTTTATAAAGCTTGCGTGGCACAACGCGAAACCGAAGCAAGATGGTCACTGCCGAAGTTCCAGACTGTGTGCGTGACATTTCACAAGCGCAGCGTCGCACTGAGAGAGAAAATGTTCGTGCTGAAACTGAGGTGTAAACAGTTCACGTTGAATTACATTTATAGACCAGCAACGTGCTTGAATTCACGTATAAGAATGTATTTAGAACAAAACTAAGCGATTTATTTATGATGCGGGATGGCTTACTAACGGGTTGATCAATGTGCTGATCCAATGCCAGCTGATGCACCAAAAGCTACGTTTGCAAACCCACGTCTACGAATACCACTTATCCTCCAAAAAATATTTGCTTTGTTTTACCCGCATTGTTCATACTGCCGCCAGTTTTGTGATCTATAATTTCACGCCGTAAAAAGCGTTTACTGGTTCAGTTATAAATTACAGCGTACGTCGCAAAAATACGTACCATAAATAGTAAAATTGCCCTTTTTGATGTCTCAGCTAGAGTAGTTAAGCACATTACGGTAATGAAGCTAGTGAAAAACAGCGTGCTGGTGTGCGTGCGTGCGTGCGTGCGTATCCACCGTGGTTGCTCAGTGGCTATGGTGTTGGGCTGCTGAGCACGAGGTCGCGGGATCGAATCCCGGCCACGGCGGCCGCATTTCGATGGGGGCGAAATGCGAAAACGCCCGTGTACTTAGATTTATATGCACGTTAAAAACCCGAGGTGGTCGAAATTTCCGGCGTCCTCCACTACGACGTGCCTCATAATCAGAAAGTAGTTTTGGCACGTAAACCCCCATAATTAATCAATTAATTAATTGTGTGTGTGTACGTGCGTGCGAGCGAACGAAGGTCATATATAGCGAAGGCCTCGACTGCGGCAGCTCGATCCAGCATGATCGAGCGCCACAAGTTCATGTTGAGCGAGGCGTCTCCCAATGAGCATTTCCCTAACTAAGTCGTCTGGTCTCTACTTGCCAATGGTTAAGCTGAAACATCGTTCTTCACAAACACCAATGAAAGCTTCGCTTGAACCGATTCCGACAGGTTGTGGGATGCGCAGGTTTTTCTGTTGGTTTGTTTGAAGCCGCAGTCTATAACTGGGTCAGAAATTAGCCACCGCCGCCGTGAACCCTCAGCCTTTTATTTTTCGTTACAGAACCTGGCTATTCACCTCACTCCCTTTCACGTATCATGTGTTCCTTAGAGTTCATTAAAGCACTAAGGTGGACTTTCCGGCAAATTAGGACTTCGGATCGGTTTGCCTAATAGCCCGCCTTTCTCCCGCACCAAGCGCTATTACTTCCCCAGCACCCGTTACTCTTGGCGTCTGCGCTCCTGCTAATGAGGCCCTCTGACGAAGCATAATATTAACGGCGCCAAGAAGCAGCCTTCGCAAGCAGTGATGCAAGGCGGTGTACAGCTCAGAGGCGTCGTCATAGTGCGCTTCATATTTCAAACACTCTTTGCAAACCATTGTTTACTCATGCATTCAAGTACATTCAGTCGGTCTCAAAAGTGTACGGATCACAGGATCTAAGAAAATGCCGAATATTTCGACAACCCCAGCGCGCGAACTGGGGGTGCCTTGCGCGAACATTTAATAACGAAAATAATAACCATTTTAAGAACGCGTTCTTAAATGTTCCCTACACAACTCCTAGTCCGCACTAAAACGCGTTCTTAAATTCATTATCATTTTAGTTAATAAGTGTTTGTTGAAGCCGCCCCTGGTATTCAGGTTTTCAGCCTGAGCTAGTATGTAAAGCCACGTGCGAACAAAGTGTTTGTTCTGCGGTTGCAGTGGCTACGATCACAAACTGCTCTGAAATTCAGCGTTTGCTGAAATCATTGAGTCCGCAAACATTTGACGCTGACCGCACATGTGTGATTGACGCTCCAGCCTTTCTTACCAGAAATCACATTACAACTGTGAAGCTGCGTGTACATGTCAAGAGCTGATGTCAGGTAAATGCAGGCCAAACTCGCTTATCCATTTCTTCCGTATGAGCAGTTTATGTGGTCACCGGACACCGCGCGAGGGCGCTATTTAATCATGGCCCGCATTTTCCTTTCTTTTTTGGTGGGGGAGGGGGGCACACCCCCTCACCACGGTGAGGTAGGTATCCCCTGCGTCGCTGACAACCTAACTATATATGTCGCTCACCTGAAAGCCTAACTATTCGGCATGGTTGGAGTCCTCGGCGCTCAACAGTACAAGGACTTAGACACCCCCCTTAGATCTGAGTGACATAGCCGACGGCCAACGTGCTTCTGCGCGAGGAGAGTCGTCTGTTCAAAGATGGCGATGATGCAGACGATGTTATTCCAACACATCCATGAGCTCATTTCGCAGTGCCGCCTAGTGCTTGTTGGAAAACGCGCTTCTCCATTCTCCGAGCCGCTAATTTAGAACACGATTCTGTTAGCCCCGCTTTCGCTGGTTGAGTTATCTTGTTTTTTTACCGGTGTCTCCCATGCATGACAGTGCCGCAACTAGCACTGTTGAATATTGATGAGCAATTAACGCGCCGCTCCCCGACATAGGCATAACGAGCATGTTCGGAACGGGAAAGCTGCTCTCCTAGTGTAATAAGGGATCCGACAGCTTACCTATTTTCTTTTCGTGATAGTTACGAAAATGCATAAGCACAACTATAGTAAATGTCCAGCAGCTGGTCCTAATTTTAATTTCTGTCGTTTATAGCTCGCAGTGATCGCAGCATTTTTCCCCGGCGAGGCTTCGCAGTAATATGCAAATGCGGAGCTCCCCTTGTTTACGCAGAATCGCAGCCGGACTGCAAGTTTTCCTCGGATTCGGTAGAATGCGCTTCTTTCTTTATTTTATTTTATTATTATTTTGCTCGCCAGAATGCCATACTGTCTCGGGAAAATCAAATCGCCGCACGCAGTTCTCCCCTTTTCACGGTTTTCCCAGGCCTCTGCAAGTTAACTTGTTGGCTCTATCTCTCGCAATTATTCAAATTGTTGCGCACCGTATACAATGCGGCTGAGCTTTCTCGGCTCCATAGCTGTTGAAATTGAACGCTCGCTTTGCGAAAAAAAATAACAGAAAAAAATCATCAACAGTAAGCTGAGTGCGCTGTTGAGATACACGGGTTGTATTCATTATCATAAAGAAAAACACACAAACGAGGCTCTTCTGCGCCGTTTTCAGTAATCCAGTTTCTCGACAACATGCGCTTTGATATTGGCCAGATAGACGCGTTTTTCTTTCATTGTATACATTGGTGTTTAAAAGTGATTTCATCCAAGTGTGTGTGCAAAGCTCGGAGCGGTAGACAAACAATCTCTTGTAAGTGAAGTGAGTGAATGTTGACACTGTGTCCGGTCACCCTTTAGACAAGAGTGGACGATGAAAAAGAGCTGAGGCGCGAGGCATAGGTGTAGAGCTTACGTAAAGGCACGGGCAATGAGGTAAACTAGGTTGCACCTCATTTGCTATCCTCCGTTTGGTCCGATAAATGGAATTAATTTCGCCAACTAGCCCCTTTGCTGACTTTCTTCGTAGGGGAAATTCATCATAATTGATGAAAAAAAGTTCGTCGCCAAGTCAACACCACTGTCACGTAATTCATTCTTATCTCATCTCATGTCTAGGCCTCACATCTAGCTTTGTTCTAATCGCTCTGCGAGCTGTTTTAAGGTGTCTTGTTTTTTTTTTTTTTTGTTTTTTAGGCAACGTTCTGGCGACTCCAAGTACCTTCCAAGGAAGCAGATATGGCCATCATGTAATGACAAGAGCGAAGCGCGGACGACACGAACCATAATAATGCTTACTTTTTTTTCACTCGCAGTGTAATACATGTTCAAAAGTGCACAAAGTCAGTGGAGTGGCGTTTATACCACCTGTGCGCACTGACATTTGACTATCAGAAAGAACAACGCAAAGCAGCTGCACAACCGTCTGATTACCATAACGAATCAAGAACAAGGCATAGCTACGAGCAACACAAAACGTAATTACTCCACAAAGCTACCGTCTTTTGACTTGCTAATAAACGAACAGGCGTGGGAAGCTTGTAATTGACTCGACCCAGAGGGCATCTAAGGCTGGGTACAAGCGACAAAAATGCTTCGGTCTTCATGATGCAGCCCAGATTGCGAACTAGAATCAGTTGTTTGTTTAGCCAAGACAACAATAACGCACGGGAACTCTCATCCTTCGCTACCTAATCCCTACATAATCCTGTCTGTATTCCCTCCTTCCTTTTTGCTTGCCACCGAAGGATCAAAGCACTCCGCCACTAGGCCTGAACGCTTAGCACATTGCCTGAATATGAAAGTAAACCAGAAATGGTACTGGTTGCTGACGGGTGCATGCAGATAATTTATATCGAGAGGTGTTTTTCTCTCTGACAACGCAACAAAATAAGTACAAGACTTCTCGATTTCAGAGCGATTTCAGAAATGTAAGGGTGATAACCGAGGATGACCCACATTTTTTTCTAAAAGGACGTGAGCACTTCATAGTGCGTTATTGTCAATTACAATGTACTGATGCCATATTACGATGTGTAGAGACTTGTCAATTAGTGAAATTTTCTTTTACAAGTGTTTTGGGTTTATTATTCATTGCACATGAGCAGAGGAGAAGGTTCACTGCACGCGCAAAAAGAAAAACTCTTACATTTCCTTATGGCATTATACAATTCCAATACTTGCATTGCGCCAGCTCTAGTACCCCTCAAAGAGTCCATAAAACGGTGCAACTGACTTCCCTTGGTACTTTTTAATGCGATGTAAGCACAAGAACCAATGCTTGCTTGAGTTTGCATTTATTTATGTATAGCTATGTGTGTTGTCTTAAGTAGGCATGTGTAGCTACGCCAGCGCTTTCATCTCCAAAAATTGACAGCTTCTGTGCGTCTTTTCAACTCTCTTATGTTCTTTCGGTTACTCACTGAATTGCGTGAATTCTCTAAGTGTCATTGGACTCTTCCGTGCCTTCCATTGTTCGTGTGCGAAACTTTGCAAATCTTCGTTTTATTTGACTGTCTTCGGTGTCCTTCAGCTAAATAGATGCTTGCTTCTTTGTTCTTTCTGCGACGATCAGCAGCTTGTAGCGCTAAAGACGCCGGCCTCTCGTTTAAATTCATATCAATAAAGCAAAGCTCGTTGTTATTTCTTCTAGCACCCACATTTTAGGACGCCTGTGTTGTTGTACCCCTTTTTTTTACCTTCATTTTGTTCGGTGGTTGTGCGTGTGCCAGCCCAGTTTCGCCGCTTACTAGGCGACACGTCCGAGCACCGCTATGGTGACCCTCGGTGCAGACGGGAGCAGTGTACTGATGGATGCTAGTTGATGAAAAGCATTGTAGCCGTATGCGTGGCTATACCAGCGTACAAATACACTAAAAAAGGAAAGTACACTGTAGCAACAACATCGTACGGAGAAGGCAGGGAGGGAAACAATGGCGGCATAAGAAACGTAGGTTGACGTGTTATGTACCATTCTGTTGTCATATTGTCCGCTTTCCTTCTTTTTTTTCTTTAAGAAGCAGCGGCTTTGCAATTATACCTCATGTAATTTACTCTGTTGAGGGTGCTCTCTGAAGGTAAAGGTACTCTTGGCGAAGTAGAGAGAGAGAGAGTGCGAGATATAAATGAGGTGCGAAAGGCGGAGAAGTTAACCAGAAGATAAATATCCATTTTGCGGCCCTGCACTAGGGAAGGGTTAAGGGGAGACAGAAAGATAAAGAAGAAATACACTTAGATAGAGGGGGAGGAGGAAGGGAGGATGAAAGAAATAATATAAAAGAACGCAGGAGCGTTACAGTCGTTCAGCTAGTTCGCTTGACCGGAGGTACTTCAGTAGCGTCGTCATCGAAGCAACTTTTCAACCGAGGAATAGGGGGAAATTAAAACTTCCCGCAACCTACCTACACCCAGGCAGCACACCAGCATTGGTCCAACCATGGCCCAATGCTGGCAGAAATTGGTACCAATGTTGGACCAATGTTGGCATATTGGCAAAGTGCAACCCAATCCAATGCTGGCCCAGCGTTAAAGCCAAGATTGGACCAATGTTATGCCAATGCAGCAGCCACTGTGCTGCCAGCGTAGGACCAGCGTTAAAGCCAAGATTGGACCAATGTTATGCCAATGCAGCAGCCATCGTAGGACCAGCGTTAAAGCCAAGATTGGACCAATGTTATGCCAATGCAGCAGCCATCGTGCTGCCAGCGTAGGACCAGTGTTGAGCCATATCATTGCCATTATTAATGCCAGCTTTGAGCCAATGCCCTTTGCATGACGAATATTCTAGATATGCTGGCTTTAGAGCACGCACACATTTTTACCGCAAACCTTTTGCTAGCGGCATTTTTTGTAGCAATTGTCCCCTTACCGTCTTCCTCAATAGTAGCTAGGAAAGCTCGACAAAAAGATGTCAAGAAGTAGAAGTCATATATGCTTGCAAATAATAAACGAATACTGAAATTGACGTTTATGACAGTTTATTTGAGAATAAATTTTCACAAACAGGCATTTTCCGTGGACCTAGATGAGTGACGCTCGGATATCTTCAAACAGTTTATTTACAGGCACTGCCCTCAGGATAGGAATTGGGCAAGGTGCCGAGGACGGTGGGCTGGCCAGGGGTTTCAGGGCAGGGAGCTGACGCCGGTAGGCAGGTTTGTCAGTGCTTGGATGACAGCGGGCTGATCAGGCCGCCGAGGACCACGATAACGCGGTGGTTTCGTTGATATTGCTACCATATCCCATAGCGACTTCACCATTACTTGGAGGAAATGCTTGCACTGTAAAATAAAAAGAAACATTATCAGAGATGTTGGTATGACAAATGTATGTGGCAGCGTTTTCATTTGAAAAATCGCCATACTGCAACAATATTATAAGTCTGAGCAGAGAGTTCGAAGGGGTGAATCAAGAAACTTTCTTGCAAGAGATTTGTCAGGTAACACTTCTTAATATTTCGACATATATGGCATACCTTGTACAAGGTGCAACGTAATATTTAAAACAGACATAAAATGCGCAGGATCCGTCCGCTTTGTTTACAGCCCACACCTAGTCAGCCTAGCACTTTATAATTAAAAAAATTGCAGCAAAACCTGCTACAGCACAAAAAGCCTAGTTTCAGACTGTGTAGACACAATGCGGCCTTCGTGCGAAATTTTTAATGTGGAAACCGAGAAGTTCCGTCAGGAAACACTAGTAAGAGAGGCATTTGTTATACGAAAAGAAAGAAATACTGTCGGCTGGAAATGATGCTTGACCTATAACAGTGAGAAGAAGCGTGGTTCCTCGGTATCACTAGCAGGATCAGGCCGCGCGCGTGGCTTGATAAAATCATAGTCCTGGAATTTGGGTGAAATTCACAGAGATTTACACGTGGTTCTACTCCGGGCACTATTCAAAGGCTGCAAACGAAAAGAGCTATGTAATTACAGGCACTCTACATTAGCCAGGCCTGTTTCAGTAATATATATACCGCGTGATATTGCTTGGGTGATATAACTTGGGAGATATTGCTATATTGCTCCTTATAAAACTTATAACATGCGAAAGAAAAATGCACTCACCATTGTAAGATCCATGCTTCTGTGTATCCGAGTTCATCCCACATCGAAGACGGTGGCCACGAGCGCCGACTTTTTCTCTAATTGTTGTTTCGCCTATATTAATTCTAACACTCACCAAAATTCGTGGCCACATTGCTGCGTATTTCAAGATGTAGGCTTCTCAGTAGGAATGACGACCGCAAGTGAGCATTTTTCACGAGAGAAGTGCGCTGGCAAGAACGGACAAGACGGCAAGCACTCAGGCGGTGTTGCACCCAGTCGGCGTGCTAGCGACGCATAGAAGGAAAGAGTGAAAGGAAAGGGTGAACGAAGAATACGGCGTAAACGCCACTTTCCCCCGCTGGACCTAGCCCGACCGCGTTTTGGGGTGGCAGCGACGGAGGGCGACAAGGAGGACAATAGTGACCCCGCCGCTTTCCCCCATGATTCCGAGAGCACCCAATTCGACACAGCAGCTTATGGCTGTCTGAACGCTTGACTGATAGCATTGACCAGGCTCACCTGGGAGCGTGGGCGAGAGGCAAGGGAGGGCTGAAGACGGAAAGCTAGGCCGAAAAAAAAAAATCCGGAATGCACCGTGCCTAGTAAAGACAAAGGCAAGAGGTTGTTGACACGCAAATGCCAAAAAGTGCAATTAATTTTTTCTTTCTGTCAGGGGCATTCATACAAGGAGCTTGCTACACATGCACAAACAAACAAATATATTAGAATAGGAGCATGATGATTATGTCGCCGCAACATGCCATGCATGCTAAACAAACAAACAAAAGTTTCACTAATACATATGCGCTCCATCTCGATGCAATATAAAACGGTTCCATCAGCTCTGAGGCACTGTAATTCTCGATTCTCCTCAGAATCCTGACCCACCAAAGCCGCGGAGCGTACATGCAAAATATACAATGCGCAGGCAAATTCGCAATACCGTTGCTTCTTATGAAAAGCTCATGTTCTTATTCACGATCAATAAAGCAGCGGCTAAATTTATGCGACTTCCCCTGCTTGCTACGTGGTACACTGGCTTTTCTCTTTAGGGGACGCATTTCGGTAAAGAAGTGCAAAAATGGCGGTGTACCATTCATGGAGTTGACATGGGAGAACATATTTCTGGTTCCTGCGCAGTGTGCCTGTGATCAGTGCGTTAGTTTTCAAAACACGTTGTTCAATCTCAGCAATTCGTAGAGCACTAAAAGCCGACAAGGCGAAAATTGACTTATTACGGGCCAATGTCCTCCAAAGAAAGCCAACTAGTAACCCATATTGGCAAATCCATACGAAAGTCGGTCCAATAATTCCCGCCTTGTTGAACGGCAGTGCCAATATTGTTTACTGACTGTGTAAACTGGGCCAACATTGGATCTCTATCAGAATGGCACAGCCAATATTGTTTACTGACTGTGTAATGTGGGCCAACGTTGGATCTCTATCAGAATGGCACAGCCAATATTGGCGCCACGCTGTTAACCTTAGGCCATCATTGGGCCAGGAATCAGAATGGCACTGCCAATATTGGAACCACGCTGTTAATCTTAGGCCGTCATTGGGCCAAGAAGTGCCAATATGTTTCCAACGTTGGCCCAACCTGACGTGCCGCCTGGGCACAGCCTCTCTTTCATTTGCAGTGTGAAGGCCACGTCGAGGAGCGAAGACTTAGCCTTCCGTTTCTGTGGTGCAAGCAGCAGCTGCGCAGACTGTCATCCTGTTTTTTTTTTTTTTTTACTCCAGCATTTCTTATATTTTTGCGCTTGACAGAATAGTTCCTCTGGGCCTACAAACTTCTCGTATGGAATAAACGAAACTTACAAATTTACAAATTTACTTACAAATATTCCGCCGCAGGAGTTAAAGACAACGTCGCTCACTAAGGAACTGCGTCGATTTGCAAGAGGTTCGTTGCCTGCGTGCCTTCTTGGCGCAATGACCGCGCTCAAGAGAATTGTGTTTCCATATGTTCATTACTTTGCGCTCACACGTATTTTCCTACTCTTTACGCAAAAGAAAAGTGAATAGCAAGCAGGCATTAAGCAGAAGAACCGTGTTTTACCGCTGTATTAAGGAGTCAGCGAATAAGCTTTTTTACTGCATTAAAAATAACGTTCATGTTAAACAGCGCTAAAAATACACGGACAAGAAAAAGCACAGAACCAGCGCTGGTTCTGTGCCGTTCCTTGTCCGTGTGTTTTTCGGCGCTGTTTAACATGAATGATCCGTACCAACTAGCTCGCGCCCAACCCTTTCTAAAAATAAAAGAATAGATTTAGTGGCTGAATAACGCAAATCAATTCAGCGGAAGCCCGCAAGGTGGAGGAAAGCTCATAAAAGAAAAAAAAATCGTCATCCGACCAGCAGCAGCACGAGAGATCCGGGGTCAACCCTGGACCAGCATAAATTTTCCTTAAACTGCGACGCTTCTCTTTCTTAGAAACATGTATGCGTTTCTTATGGAACTTCGCGCTCTTGCCAAGTGGATGACAAGTTTTCCCTTTCAAGATTTAGTAGCCTGTGATTGTGTGACGGGCAGTCCTTCTGACGTAATAGTACAGCTACTGAGTGGTTGCCTGGTTCCCTTTTATTACTCCGAAACTTCAGGGCTATAGCTGGCCCGCTGCGTTGGCCTAGTGGCTGTGGTGTGGCCGTTTCGATTCTTGGCCACGATGGCCGCATTTCGATAAGGCGAAATGCAAGAGCGCTCGTGTACCTAGATTTGTGTGCACGTTAAAGAGGCCAAGGTGGTCAAAATTAATCCGCAGTTCCTCAATTCTGCGTGTCTTATAATCACATCGGGGTTAATCATAATCATAGCTGGGCTTAGAAAAAACTACACAACAGGTAGCTAAAACGCGTTATTTAATGGCACTCGGAAGAATGTCGCAGTATTGGCGAATTAATCTGAATTTTCTTCATCTGGGCAATAGGTCATCTATAGTGATGTTTCGGTTATCTTGCCTTATGCTGGCGACGCCACCGCCAGCGACAAGAACGCGTCGTAAGAGGAAGTATATCTGCTGCTCTCATGAATGCGTAAGGCGGCTAAAGTAAGTTAGATCCAAAATGGCGTTCAACCATTTTTTTTAAGTAGCCTGCCTCTGCTTCTAGACAATCTCGCGAGGAATGCTGCGCTATTTTCTAATAATACTTTGGACCGCATTACTTAGTACGCTAACCCTCGCAGCTGTATCTGAAGACCGGGCGTTTATTCGAGAGCCGCAAATGAGCGAATTCCCTGCGCGAATAAATGTTACCGTCACCTAGAAGCACGTAAACGGCGGCGGGTACGCCGTCCACGGTCACTGCAATGGCGAAAAGAAAGTTAAGTGTCGTAACGCGCGAGTTTAGGGTGCCTTTCACCATTTCAGCCATATGGTTGCACCAGGGTGAGACTAAGCCTAACGCGTTACTCAACCAAGCAGTGAGAACACTGCGCCGTTGTTTCATCGTGAAAATGTTTACGTTACAGTGATATCTCCCTTTCTCTCTCCCGATCTGCGTAGCGGTGACAAGTGCAGGCACTCAAGCGCTATCTGTGGACGAAGGAGTAAGGTTGGCGAGCTGGAATTGATGCACTTTCCTTTGCGCATAAAGAGGCTCTGCGAATAGGGCCTTCTGACGAGGCGTACGCCTCTCATTTCTCTCGGATGCAATCATGTCTTGATGCAATGAGCGAGCAGGCTTGGCTGCCATAGATGACTTGATGGCTGCATACTTATTTGCCGCTGGACTACCCGGTGATCACGAACGGTGGTACACTGCGCAGAGGTCCTCCATAATATGGCGGCAGTCATCATCAGCGTTTTCATTAAGGCGTTCATTCCAAACTTTCAGTATCGGAAGTTAACATAAGTGATTTCAACTTTTGTATTTCTGTTTTTCTAATGTGATGCCTTCCTATAGTGAGATAATCTATGAAAACAAAACAAAGCTGTTTTTCGTAATAGTGTAGGAATAAGAACCGTTTCGGAACATTTCGTCCTTAAAGAGATACGCTTTGAGAGGATCGCCCGTTACTTTCGGATCAGTATACTTGGTCAGTTTTCTAACCCACGTGGCAGCGGGACCGAGGATTTATAGATATACCGAAATTCAAGAACAGGTCATTCGCCTCCCCCCCCCCCCCCCCCCGCAACACACACACGCGTACAAAAAGAGACAGTTTATTCAATACCAAAAAGTGGTACGGCAATCACATGTTCCGTTTATTGGGCCAATGGCTGGCAAGCACTCTTTCAAATATAAGCCTCTCCAAGGCAGGACTGTGAACAAACGCCACCTAATTTTAATGTGCCTCGAAAACATTACCAATAGCACGCTGGGGAAGGAACTGACGCGCCACTGAGGGGGTTCAGAATTGTGATATAAGCAATGTCAATTTTCTTCCAAGTTCTTTTCTATCCGGGTTCAATCATTCTTTTATTAGTCGTGGTCTAATGTTTCTGACTCCTCTCACCGCGCATGTATGAAAAGCGTGGTCTAAACGGCAAGACCTCAGACAACATTTCTTCTATTTTGACATTCTTTAGTAGCGTGACCTACTGAGCGTGACCTGGACTGTGTGTGCGTTCGGCTTTGTCCTTTGACATTTGTCATCCTTCTCTTTCTTTCCTTTTCGCTCCCCTTCTTCCTACCTTTTAGTTCCATGTTTCTGTTTCCTCCTTCCTGAAGAGCAGGCAGTTCTTGTGCCCCTTCCGGTGGCAGTTGCCAGCTTGCCCCTCGCTTACCCCTCCTGTCAAGTATATATGTTTTCAAATAATAATAATAATAATAATAATAATAATAATAATAATAATAATAATAATAATAATAATAATAATAATAATAATAATAATAATAATGTCATATTATGAGTGACACAGAAATAAACGCAGATGGTAATTTGAGACCAGGGAATCAAAAATTTGCGAAACCGTTAATCTTGCAAACATGATCGACGTTATCATGAGCAAGCTCATTTCACGGTCTCCAAGAACGAGGTAGACAGCCTAAATTCGAAAACAGAAGAAAATATAACAAGAGGCGCTATAACGTAAAACTATTCCAAAATTTTCTTTTCCAATTATGCAATAAGCCTTCCACGATTGCTCAAAAACTTCTTTGGACCACCCCCACTTCACCTGTCTGTGACGCGACGACGCGAAGACGGCGATGGCTCCCTCATCTGATATGACGTGTACACACTGATTATGCATGATTTGACCGCACAAAAAAAAAATTAGTTATTTCTCACTCGACGCCTTTTCGCCATGATCCCTCGGCTATTCGTGAAGTTTTCGGGCTGCGCGCACTTCACCTGCCTGCACTTCACCTGCCTGTCACGCGACGTCACAAAACCGCAAATACTCACCGCGTCAAAATGACGTGTACGCATTAAAGATGCATTAATATGCCGAACAAAACTGAGTTTTCTTCTGAATAGCCGCAGGCTGCTTCTTTCCGAAAGGAATAAAAGATGGGTGCCGCCGATCGCTCAAGCACTGGCTACTAGCATCTGCTGGAGAGCATTTGCGTGTAATAAAACATTTTGCGAGGACGTGTAAAGTTTTCGAACACCTCGCTTTGCCAACTCTTCTTTGCTGAGGATCCGTTTTAGCGGCATTCTTAACCTTCCATTGCATGTCACCGCGATTTTTGACCAGCCACCACAAGCTAAGTAAGCGAGAGCGGACCAATCGCACACGCCCGCTCCACACTCTTCATAGGGTTATTGATGTTCACTGCAGTGGCCCGGTCCCATCAAATCCCTCCCCACTTGAGCGTGCTTCTCGCCCTTTGGCAGCCAATTAGATAATACAAGCAGCTCAGTGTAGACAATGTTATTCTCTTTTCGAGCAAACAAAAGTGACCTCCTATAAACGAGGAGAGCGTTTGATTGGTCTGTTCGGACAACTCCGCGGGTCAGCGCCTGATGCTTGCGTCGACGGTTACGCAAATTTGACGTCAGGAGCTTCGAATAAAAACATATTGGACTAGTTTTACGTTGTAGGGCCCAAGGAATGGTTAGTAGTTAAGGTTCTGCAGTCACAAAAGAGGCTCGAAGTGACTCCTCAGAAAGAACTTCCTAATTTTTCTTTTTTTCTTGGAAATTAACTTGTATTTTCTCACACTGTTGTTGAAGATACACTCATTAGTGCATCTTCTTTCTATCCTTTATATTATGCAATCATAAAGGTTAAAAGTTTCTAGCCCACACATTGAAAGAGAAGAAAAGGAACCGAAGGGCCCGATTTTTATTAATCATAAGAAGCCAACTTATCAGAAGGGTCCCTGTGTTTGTTGGCTTCTTATGATAGCCCAAACATTGTTGCACATTGTTCGACGCTGAGCGATTAAGCGACTGATTCTCATTCATTCATTCATTCATTCATTCATTCATTCATTCATTCATTCATTCATTCATTCATTTGATTGTTCTATCATTCCGTCTTGTGTTTTGGCTGTTTAGGCTATCGTAATGGATAGTTATCTAACTGAACGCGAGCATGTTCGTTTTGGACTCGCGCCATACGAAAGCCTTGAGCATACAAAAGGATGTTAGACAAGGGGGCACCAAATTTGTGACCGTTTGGAGAGAAACCCGCGCTATTACCCTAAAAGATTCTCAAGCATAACGGACTGCTGCGCAAGCACGACAGGCTAACCCCTCCTGCTACGACACCCCCACCTCACAAGAAAAGGATAAAAGCGGGAACGACACAATGTAGTAAGAGCGGCCTTCACAGAGCCCCAGAACCCTTCACCATTGTTGCGTTTCGCCTGCGACACGTGGTTTTGCCGGCGCGTCTGCGGCGGGGCGGCAGACATTTTGGCCCGATCGTCGTCGCCGCAACACTCATCGCCAGGTGTTTCCAGGCGCGTCTGCGGCGATGCGACCGCCTAGGGATCCTCCTCGCATTCCAGTCATTGTGCCCGAAACAGGCGATGCCAAAGCAGGGATCTCATTCCAGTTATTGGGCCCGAAACAGGCGATGCCAAAGCAGGGATCTCGTTCCAGTCATTGTGCCCGAAACAGGCGATGCCAAAGCAGGGATCTCATTCCAGTTATTGGGCCCGAAACAGGCGATGCCAAAGCAGGGATCTCGTTCCAGTCATTGTGTCCGACCGGCAGCGCCACGACAGGGTGCTACGAGATCGTGCGCAGCGCCACGACGGGGTGCTACGAGATCGTGCGCAGCGCCACGACAGGGTGCTACGAGATCGTGCGCAGCGCCTCGACATGGTGCTACGGCATCGCTACGACAGTGTGCGTCACCATTAGCCCATTGTACATTCACGTGCTCGTCTTTTGAGGGGTTCCTTCTTGCCCTCAACTGCGAGAGTATAAAAACAGCTGCCCCCGGACGCCAAAAGGAGGGCTCCGATTTCTTCAGTTGAGTGAAGTGCTCTCCCGTCTCTCTACTTCGGTCAAACCTGACCACCAACTCTTTGCGATGTTAAAATAAACAAGTTGTTTCGTTGTTACCAGTCGACTCATGCTTTGCCGGGACCTTCGGATGCTTCCAGTTGTACCCCAGGCCGCCAGGCCAACGCTACCCTTGGGGCTTGCGACCCAGGTACAACCACGGGCGTCAGCGCCGAGTTCCCAACAGATCGTACCCAGCAGTCAGATCCAAACATCTGGTGGCAGCGGTGGGATCGCGACAACGGAGGCCAGCAGCGAAGAGATGCAGTTGACTGTATGTTGAGCAGCTCAACGACGATCCGGGAGCAGTGCAACGAGCCCTGTGTGACGACTGGTTGCCTGCAGCGGAACGACTGCGCGGAATTCCTGCCTGCGAGGTTTGGTGAGTGCGGGACTTTCTTCTTCTGAGCTTTGCCAGGCTTTTTGTTAGTGTCAGAAACAGAGCTGGTAATTGTGGTTGTCGTTGCTGCCGGGTTAGTTTGCGGCAAGACAATAGTAAGCAGTAGAGAAAGCAGCATTCAGAGCAGCCATGGATTTGAAGTCGTTGCGCAAACCGAAATTGTTGGAGCTTGCAAGAGAGTTGGGTCTGGATGTCTCAGACAAACTAAGAAAACCTGAACTGCTAAAGGCTATTCTTGAGTTAGAGGCTGAGGATGACGAGCTGTCGGAATGCCTTGAGACTATTGAAGAGAGGGAGACTGCAAAAGAAAAAGAAGAGCGTGAACGTAAAGAACAGAAAGAGCGAGAGCAACAAGAGCGTGACCGTCAACACGCTTTGGAAATGAAGCGTCTTGAGGTAGAAATGGAACGCGCTCGTAATGGAAGTCAGGCACACGGTGCAGGAGAACGCGTATTGTTCAAAATGACTGACCTGATGCGGCCGTTTAAGCTTGGAGAGGACATTGGTTTGTTCCTGGTTAACTTTGAGCGAACGTGCGAGAAGCAGGGGTTCTCTCGGGAAACGTGGCCACAGCGCTTGCTCACTTTGTTACCCGGCGAGGCGGCCGACGTAGTCGCTCGCTTGGATAGAGAGGAAACAGAGGATTTCGACAAAGTAAAATCGAGTCTTCTAAAAAAGTACCGGCTGTCTGCGGAGGCGTTCCGTCGGAAGTTTCGGGAAAATGAGAAAGGCAGAAGTGAGTCATATACAGAGTTTGCGTATAGGCTTATGTCGAACATGCAGGAGTGGCTCAAAGAAGAGAAAGCGTTTGGTGACCACGATAAAGTTCTGCAGTGTTTCGGGCTAGAACAGTTTTATAGTCGGTTACCGGAGAACGTGCGATACTGGGTCTTGGATAGGCCAGACGTGAGTACGGTGGCTAGAGCCGCTGAGCTAGCCGAGGAGTTTGTGACGCGTCGAGCTCGCGGAGCTAAGGACGGTCAAAAGGGTGAATTTGGCTCGAAGTTTGAGAGGCCGAAATTCACGCCCATGAGATTAAAGGGGGACACGCGTAGTGCGGATGCGAGTGAAAGCAGTCCGACCAGACGTAAAGAGACGGCGGCAGCCAAACGCAGAAAGCGGTTCGAGATGAGGCGAGCGCGCGTTTGTTATACATGCCAGAAGCCGGGTCACTTTTCGGCGCAGTGTCCGGAAACAACACCAAAAGTTGTGTTTTTTTCATTAGGCAGCACTGACGAGAACATGAAGCTTCTCGAGCCTTACATGCGAGACCTCCTCGTGAACGGGAAAGAGTGCCGAGTGCTTCGCGATTCCGCAGCTACGATGGATGTAGTTCACCCGTCTTACGTAGAACCCCATATGTTCACGGGCGAGTGCGCGTGGATCAAGCAAGCCGTGGAAGCTCATAGCGTGTGTCTGCCAGTAGCAAAGGTGCTTATTGAAGGACCTTTCGGAGCGCTTGAGACAGAGGCGGCAGTGTCATCTATGCTGCCACCCCAGTACCCGTACCTATTTTCAAACAGGTCCGATCACCTCCTGCGCGAGAAGGGGCTTTTGTTTGGTGAAGCTAGTGTTCAGGCCTTAACCAGATCGAAGGTTCGGGAGCTCGCTGCAAAGGCGGTAGTTGCGGGGCCGACGTTATCAAACAACGAAAAAGGGTCAGAGGCGCAGCAAGCTGATATTCAGAGCACGCCCGAACTGAATAAACTTGAGTCTGTAACGTTAAAGGCGCCAGATACTGGAGAGGAAACGCCCGACACGGGAAAGTTAGAAGAGCTATCTACTGATTTGCTCATCGCGCCTACGTCAGACGGACTTGATAGGTTGCTAAAAGTCAGCCGGTCGGCTTTGATAGCCGAGCAAAAAAAGGATGGTAGCCTAGAAAACATACGCTGCAATGTCAAAGAAGGTATCGCCAGGAAAACTGCGCGTTTTGTGGAAAGAGGTGGAGTCCTGTACCGGAAGTATCTAGACCGAAGAGGAGTGGAGTTCGATCAGCTGATCGTTCCTCAATGCTATCGTCAGGATTTGTTGCGCTTGACGCATGGGGGTTCGTGGTCCGGACACCTAGGAGTTAAGAAAACTAAGGACCGTCTCTTGCAAGAGTACTATTGGCCAGGGTGTTTTCGGGACGCAGACCATTTCGTGAGGACATGTGACACTTGTCAGCGGGTGGGCAAACCAGGGGACAAATCGAGGGCGCCGTTGAAATTGGTACCTATCATTACGGAGCCTTTTAGACGGCTCGTTATTGATACTGTGGGACCTCTGCCGGTAACAGCCACGGGGTACAGACACATTTTGACTGTGATCTGCCCAGCGACAAAATTCCCTGAAGCAGTGCCGCTTAAAGAACTCAGCTCAGTTGAGATAGTTAATGCACTACTGTCCATATTTGCGCGAGTTGGTTTTCCTGCGGAAATCCAATCAGACCAGGGCACAGTGTTTACTAGCGCTTTGACGACAACTTTTCTCGAAAGGTGTGGGGTAAAGCTGTTACACAGCTCAGTGTACCACCCACAGTCGAATTCCGTTGAGAAGCTCCACTCCGTCATGAAGCGCGTGTTGAGAGCGTTGTGTTTTGAACATCGAACTGACTGGGAGCTGTGTCTGCCTGGGGTGATGTTTGCTTTAAGGACCGCGCCGCATGCGGCTACGGGGTTTTCGCCAGCTGAACTGGTGTACGGTCGCTCGCTTCGATCTCCGCTTCGCATGCTTCGAGAATCATGGGAAGGTAGGGGCGACGACCCAGTCGTGGTGGAGTACGTGCTTAAGCTCCTCGAACGCTTAAGAAGGGCACAGGAGTTGTCAGGTGAAGCAATGACAAAGGCCCAGCAGAGGGCCAAGGTTTATTATGATCGGACAGCCAGGGCCCGTCGTTTTGAGGTTGGCGATGAGGTCATGATATTGCGCACATCGCTAAACAACAAACTAGACGTGCAGTGGGAGGGCCCAGCACGAATTGTTCAGAAACTGTCGGACGTTAACTACGTGGTAAGTCTGCCAGGAAAGCGGAAAGCACAGCAAGTTTACCACTGTAATCTGCTCAAACCTTATAGACAAAGGGAAGCAGTGGTGTGCATGATGGTAAACGTTCCTGAAGAGCTTCCGGTCGAGCTTCCAGGACTAGGCTCAGTGACGAACAGGGAAGACACCGGTCAAGTCATTAGTGACCTTATCAGTAAAGCACCGCTGTCGCCCGAGCAGAAAACCGAACTACACCAGCTATTACAAGAGTTTCAAGGTCTGTTCTCTGAGAGGCCTGGTAGGACTTCTGTACTTACTCATGATATAGAACTTACCTCCACAGAGCCAGTACGATCCAAGGCGTATCGGGTGTCACCCCGCCAGAGCGATATTATGGAGGCTGAGGTAAAGAAAATGCTACAGCTCGGTGTTATTGAGGCAGGTGAGAGTGATTATACCTCCCCTTTGATTTTAGTTGAGGTACCGGGCAAGGAACCTCGTCCTTGCGTCGACTACCGCAGGCTTAATTCCATCACTAAGGATCAAATTTATCCGATCCCTAACGTCGAGGAGCGCCTCGAGAAAGTTAGTAGCGCTCAGTTTATTTCCACCCTAGATCTTGTCAGGGGTTATTGGCAGGTTCCACTTACAGAAGAGGCTAGTAGGTATGCGGCGTTCATTTCACCAATGGGAACATTCCGTCCTAAAGTGTTGAGTTTTGGTTTGAAGAACGCGCCATACTGTTTTTCAAGCCTCATGGATAAAGTGTTGCGGGGACAGCAAGAATTCGCTTTACCGTATCTAGACGACGTAGCGATATTCTCCGCATCCTGGTCTGAGCATATGACACACTTGCGGGCAGTGCTAACCCGCCTGCGCGAAGCGGGCTTGACAGTCAAGGCTCCTAAGTGCCAGTTAGCACAGGCCGAGGTTGTCTACCTCGGTCACATGATTGGTCAGGGTCGTCGCCGCCCCTCTGAAATAAAAGTGGCCGCTGTGCGAGACTTTCCGCAACCGCGCACCAAGACCGATATTCGGTCGTTCTTGGGTGTCGCCGGCTACTATCAGAGGTACATCCCTAGGTACTCTGATATCGCGGCTCCCCTGACAGATGCTCTAAGAAAGACAGAGCCTCAAACAGTCGTCTGGGACGAGACCAAGGAAAGAGCTTTTAGCGCCCTAAAGAGTGCCCTAACAAGCCAGCCTGTGCTACGATCGCCAGACTATACAAAAGAGTTCATTGTTCAGTGCGATGCTAGTGAGCGAGGCATGGGCGTTGTACTGTGCCAACGGGAAAATGAAGAAGTAGAACACCCCGTCCTGTATGCTAGTCGTAAGCTGACCAGTCGTGAGCAGGCGTATAGCGCCACCGAGAAAGAGTGTGCGTGTCTCGTGTGGGCCGTTCAGAAATTGTCATGCTGTCTAGCCGGCTCGAGGTTTATCATTGAGACGGATCACTGCCCTCTCCAATGGCTGCAGACCATCTCTCCCAAAAATGGCCGCCTCCTGCGCTGGAGCCTCGCTTTACAACAATATTCCTTTGAGGTGCGTTACAAAAAGGGGAGTCTCAACGGTAACGCCGATGGCTTAAGTCGAAGCCCCTAACGTAGGAATCAGCCTCAAAATTGTTTGTTACTGATGTTTTTCTTCCTGAGGCAGGATTTTTTTTTAACATATTGCTTTTGTTTAGTGTTTCAAAGTGATGATATGCTTTCTAGTGCAATTTTTCAATTTGTGGACGCGTTCTGAGTGATGCTAGACTACTGTAAGGAACTAGGCAGTGGTATAAAAAGGGGAAAGAGCCTGGCAGGGCTTAGTGAGGGTTGTGCCGTGCTTGCTGACTGAGCGGTTGAGTTTCAGCGTAGTTCTAACGCTTGCCGGGAACGAGAACAAAAATGTGAACTCTCCCGAAGTCACTTTGCAGTGTCCCGTGCGAACCTGAACGAGAGAACGAGGCCTTCTCTGTGCGCTGCGCTCAAGAAACGTCGAGGGACGCCCGACTTCGGTTATGAGCATCATCGAGCGACATCCCTCCGGACAGCGGATGCAGTCCCCTGTCCATCGGGATCTCCTTCCCCCGGCGGGGCGGTCTGTTGCGTTTCGCCTGCGACACGTGGTTTTGCCGGCGCGTCTGCGGCGGGGCGGCAGACATTTTGGCCCGATCGTCGTCGCCGCAACACTCATCGCCAGGTGTTTCCAGGCGCGTCTGCGGCGATGCGACCGCCTAGGGATCCTCCTCGCATTCCAGTCATTGTGCCCGAAACAGGCGATGCCAAAGCAGGGATCTCATTCCAGTTATTGGGCCCGAAACAGGCGATGCCAAAGCAGGGATCTCGTTCCAGTCATTGTGCCCGAAACAGGCGATGCCAAAGCAGGGATCTCATTCCAGTTATTGGGCCCGAAACAGGCGATGCCAAAGCAGGGATCTCGTTCCAGTCATTGTGTCCGACCGGCAGCGCCACGACAGGGTGCTACGAGATCGTGCGCAGCGCCACGACGGGGTGCTACGAGATCGTGCGCAGCGCCACGACAGGGTGCTACGAGATCGTGCGCAGCGCCTCGACATGGTGCTACGGCATCGCTACGACAGTGTGCGTCACCATTAGCCCATTGTACATTCACGTGCTCGTCTTTTGAGGGGTTCCTTCTTGCCCTCAACTGCGAGAGTATAAAAACAGCTGCCCCCGGACGCCAAAAGGAGGGCTCCGATTTCTTCAGTTGAGTGAAGTGCTCTCCCGTCTCTCTACTTCGGTCAAACCTGACCACCAACTCTTTGCGATGTTAAAATAAACAAGTTGTTTCGTTGTTACCAGTCGACTCATGCTTTGCCGGGACCTTCGGATGCTTCCAGTTGTACCCCAGGCCGCCAGGCCAACGCTACCCTTGGGGCTTGCGACCCAGGTACAACCACGGGCGTCAGCGCCGAGTTCCCAACAGATCGTACCCAGCAGTCAGATCCAAACACCATCGATTACACACAAGCACAATTCCCATGACTACGATGTTCGAAACAGCAGCGGCATTATATGCTGTGCTGCTTGTATACACAGCGCCGATAAATTGAATCGCAGCTCATTTTCAGTACGGCTATTTTATCGGAAGGCGATGAAGTGGTAATTGCGTCGGGGTCGAAACTCTTGAAATTGGGACTCCTTTCAAAAGTTTACTTTATAACCCCCCCTCCCTCCCGTAAAAAGAGAAACTGAATATGTACTTGTCACGTAGGGCTTGTCGGCTTATTTGCGAGGTGCTTATTAATGCGACAGCAATTATATGGACATTCCAAGCGTATTTCCACCGTCGCCGTCGCCGTGAGGTTCCGAATAAAGTCCAAGGGCGATAACACCGTCGCCATGCGTGCTACGCTGTATGTTCAAATGGAGGCGTGCGAGTGCGGCCTACAATTGCGGTTCAATCTCCCCCGCGCGAAAGAGACGAAAGCGGGAAGGAAAGCGCGCCGTCTCCAGTCGTGCGCGAGGCACCCAACTTTGCGATGCGCCGTGTGGAAGGGAGAGAGAGGGGGCGGCGGCGTTCTACTACGCCTGCGACTGCGCATACAGCGGTGGGCGCGGTCGACCGGCCGTGTATTGACAGCGATCTGCCCGGGGGGCAGAGTCTACGTACGGCGGCGACTCGTAGCTTTGTGCGTGCTGTGCGTTCAAGGCGCTCACGTTTTGTTGAAGCAATACACAGCGCGCAGGTCACTTTGCTCGTTGTAGCTGCTGAGTTTCCTCACGCCAGCGTCCTCACAGCGAGTTTCCGCGGTCGTCGAGTCAGATGTGTCGATGTTTGCTTGTGCGCGCGTGACGCCATGCTTCTTAATTAGTGTACCTATGCTTATAAGTTTATATGGCGGATAAAACTACCACCCTTACTTCGTATAGCTGTGCGCTAATTTGCTATCGCAATCGTTGCTTCACCTTTCGGGCCAAACTGCGATTTTTTTTTCGTGCATTGTACTGTGAGCGTATTGCCGCATTCTCTCGTCTTCTGTTGCTCTTACAGTCTCTCTGTGTTTAGGATGTCATATATAAACCTGGAATGTAAGTTATGTTCCATAACTACAACATGTGACTACAGCCTAGCAACTCATGAAGCAGTGAACATGAATGGGAATCACGCTATGTTAATAAAAACTGTGGTGATCGACACGGCGTGCTCTGTGAATGTTGGGGTTTTACAAATTCTAGCTTCTCGAGAAATATTATTTTCTTGGTGGTTTTTAGTATCTTACTACATGCTATCTTGCATCTCAGAATCATATATCGATGCCTGATGTGTCACTGAAAGTTTTAGCAGCCCCTAACGCCGCACCTTAGCAGACCAGGGGACTTGTCGTCCTTCTACGATTCAATGAGGTCCATGTGTCTTCTACACGGGACATTCTTATGAAAAAAATACATGCTGCAAGTTTGTCCATGACACATCAGAATGGTTACTATCTCAATTGCTATGCATCATCAAATCGTCGACTAATTCGCTCTCGTCCTTCTACTTTTATGATTATGGTTAGCTAAAGTGGTGGAGCGATCTCTCATCTGGACTCTCATAATTGTAATTATTTCTTTTATGGGATCAATAATTCTGAGACTTTTCTCATATACTGTATGTATTGTCAGGCTTGCTATACATTGATCCACTTTTCCTTTATTCGTCCTAAATGATCCCAACTGCGGTTTTACAATTTAACCAGAATTTTCAGCTTGAAATCGCTGCCTATATACGCCCGCGCCACCGAGAGCGACCGCCACTCTGGCGTGGCTTAAGTGACGTCGAAACGTGCGCGGCCACCGCTGTGTCGTCTGTTCCGAAACATTGCAAGAACACGTGAGCCCCGTGGCGGACTCGCGTTGCTTAGCATGCTGTGGTACCGAGTTGTTCACCAGGGGTGTCTACTGCACCGTTCCATTGCGTCCGCAATTTTTTCAGGAAAAGAACGCGAACCATGCCAGTGACTATACGCACTTAATATCATAGCGCGCCAGTGTTCCCGGGCTACTGTACGGTTGAACTGCGATTTTAATAAATTCAATAGGTAGTGTCCAAATCCACGCCCCAGTGGTGAAGCCCTCTGGATAAACAGATGCAGGTCTGGAAGGCTGCGCTTTTTCTGACTGCATGCGGCCAGAAGCGCTTTTGTAACACCGAAACAAGTCACAGAGGATGGGTTTCGGACACCACTTATAGAAGCTTCATATCGCGCCGAATGCGCTCAAATTTTGTCAACTTGCTGTGGGATGCGGTATAGTTTAACATGCAGTGCATAATTCAAACACATAAAGTTGGTGTTGTGGTCACTTTGAAGTTAATGTCAGTTTTTCTCGTCCCGCTTACTACAGTGTGCCTTTCTTTCTCACCTCCCCCCCCAATCCTTCTTTTTTTTTTCTCACCTACATGCTACGTGTGCTCCAGGAGGCCTGCAGATATCATCTACATGTATAAGAAAACTGTAAATCTAACACTCTAAAATATCCCGCGAGTTTCATTCTTATGCCAACCAAACAACCGTGTCTATACGGGGTCTCCAGATCAGCACCGGCTTTAGTCAGCCAATATCAGCGGGAGCATGCGCCGTCAGGGACGTCAGGCGTGCAATGCCCTTGGTGTCTCGTAGCCATGTCCTTGTTATATTTGTAACGGTTACTGGGAAGGAAGCCGGGGGGAAGAGCGTGAAGTTTTTATGTATATATGTCTTCTTCAAGAAAAAGATATAGTCGGGAACAATTTGCTCTGCAAGTTTGCAACGGGCGTACTGAAGCAGTGCTGAGTTCTCTGCCTGCTTGCGATGGCTATGCGTAGGCCTCGTACGAGGCGCAGATAATTTTTTTCTTGGCTTTTGCTTGTGACAAGCACTCCCGCTTTGGCGGGACCGTACAGCTAACGAGCCGTAGCAAACGAAGCCACTTGAAGAGAAGACGAAGGCAGAATTGCATCCATCCATAGATGTAGTCGCCCCATGAAAGTGCTGTGAGCGATCATTTTGCCTATCCATGTTTATATTTTTCACGTTGGCATAAACAGCGAAAAGGGGGAATGCCGACTCACCCACTCAAGCTCAAGAAAAATTTGTTTCCTTTAATTTATTTTTTTATAGAGGCTCTGCAGCAAAATGCCGCGCGTACATTTGCAACGAAGCACGATCACACATAAAAATCGCCGCCTGGTAATAGGGCTCTCAGTTCGTAGTCTTTCCGACACGAATGTCGACATCACCATTTTAAGTATATATGCTAGCGTGAAGCTTGAAACTGTCGAGTTGAAACAGTGGAGTATTGAAAGACAGAGAGAGAGATGGGAGAGGGGGTACGCATATACTAAAGCGTAAGTCGTTCCTGAAAACAGTAATCTATAAAATGAAACGTAAATACCAAGGTTAGCAATGCATCCCATTACTCGACGTTTTATACAGATTTCTTTTTTAATTGGCCCTTCGTCATTGGCTCGGCCCAATCTGCGGAACTTACAACACGAGTGAGTCAGCCACAGCTATATGGACGTGTTCTGGCTTATCCACACTGTGCAATATCTGCCTAACTCGGCCGCCTTGCTCATTTGTTACATTAGACAACTGCATCCTTCCAAGAAGAACCCATGTGCCCTGGATGGCAATCTACAATGGCTTGCTGTTGCACCTTTTGAGGAGTTAAACAATCGATTAATCTAGCATCTCACCGGAAACGCGACAGTGATGTCCTTTTATTTATTGTTAATAAAACACTTTAGCTGTATCTCTCTCTATCATGCGCGAACGCTCTTGGGCATTTTTTTGTCACCACTCCTTGCACCCATCGAATAGGACTCATTTTGCTAACGCAGTGTACTAAGATAAAACGCGAAGACACACGTCCACAGTGAAGACGACAGATGCCTGCTGAAAGTAGTTACGGCATGTTGTTCACAACGACATTGATGATGCGATATTACAAAATCTATTTACAAGTTCATGGAAAGCGAAGGTGCCGTCCTATCGCTTCGCTGATATTTACTGATATTGTTCCAGGCGATCTGTCATAATAAACCCTAGTAGACACAAGAGCTTTCATTACTTATAGGGATATGGGGGAAATATAGGGCAAACCACACTGCGTATTGGAAGCTGCCCTTTGTGTAAAAAAGAAGTTGCTAAGTCGCTCTTAAATGACGCCTTTATCGGTGCGACGTACAAAAAGGACACCATAGGTTTTTCTTTGTTTCTCATTTGTTTCTGAAATATTTATTATTTTTATATAAGCAATTCTGTTGAAATGTTAATAATGTTTCACTTAACGCGCTCCATGTCTTTGCTCTCTGGCAGGATATGAACCGCTTTAAGCCCAGTGCTGACACATTCGATTAGGAAACTCAAGTCCCTTGTAATCGCCTGTCGTTATAACCAGCCACACCGAATCTTTCCAGAGGCGTTAGCATAATGAGAACTTTCTCAGCCAAAGGCACATACAAAAGGAGGATAACATGGCCTCGCATTTCGGCTTTATTATTGTCTTCTTATTGTTCTTATATCTGTCTCACTGTGAACCAATACATATAAATGTCCGCTTTTGTGTTAGCGCATTCATATAGCGTCACGGGTTCTCAGGCGCGCACGCAAGTGTGTGGAAATGCGGCACATCTGCTCGTTCCTCTAGGCTCTCCGCCAAGCGCAAGTTCCTTATTTCGCTGATTCAATTTTTCAAAGTAAATTGCGTCGCAGAATTCACAAAGTACGATTTACGCACATGCTGCAGATGTGATAGCTTGGGACTGTAATATTAATATACGAGAAACTATATTCGTGTTACGCGGAAACTCAAAGGCAGAGCCCTTTTCCAGATGCCGTTTGGGGTCTGTCTGAGTGGCTACGACCGCAAGGTGGAGGTGCGGTTTTTGGACACTGCCCTAATGTCGATTACGGTCGCAGCACACGCTGTGCGACAAATGCAATAGGCAGAGCGTTCACGCATCAAAGGTGGATACATTGTGCGCACACGTACGTCATGCGCACACACTCGTGCGCGGAAGTGCAGCATTCGTCCTCATTCTCCTAGGCCCTCCGCCAAGCGCAATTTCATAATTAAACTACTCGAATTTCTCAATGTGAATAGCGTCAGAACATTCGTAAAGTATGACTTACAGACAAATTGAAGACATGGTCGCTTCGGATTGTAATTCGAATATACGGGAATCACGGCACCTTTACGTCACAATATCGCATGATTACGTAATCTGGTAACGTCATCCCTTCAAACGTGATGACGTTTTTGTCAAGTAATGATGTCCCCTGACGACGTCATGTGATGCTTCTTGGAGAAGCAGCATACTGTGCACTTCACTCTTCTTTGTACTGTCGTCAGGATCGGCCCACATTTTGTGTGAGTACCGCGCACATAGACATGAAAAATCCCGACCAACTAGAGGTTAACAGCTTCACCGCAAAACAAAATAACCGCTACAGCTTCAACGCTACGATACATGTGAAACAATATTCCTTTGAAAGGGCAATACTTTGCTTGCTTACACAAGACTTACAAGTCTTTGTCAGTATAATGCGGCTCAATCATTTCCCTCTTCTTTTTATCGGGATATTTGATCAATATGACGGTAGTAACAAATGAACAGATCAAGATTGTCGGCTATGTGCAGCTTATCGCCACATTGAATTACGTGTTACTGCGTTTCTGCGTTCATTAAGCTACACATTAGCAGCATCGTGCATTGACAAGCCCGCGCGCTATATGGTATGCTGGTGCCAGGGCTAATTTCTTCACGATCCATCTCTCTTCCTCTCTCTTTTTCTTACGCCTGCGCGACGAAAAACAACGATAAACTATTTGCCTCTTTGTTCGAGAATTTGCTGTAGCCTGATTCAGCGGTCCAATTTTCACGAAAGAAATAATTTAACTCAAGCAACTAACTGAAAATTTGCATATTTCATCCACAGCTTTAACTTTCTACACTCGGCTTTGCTTAAGCAGAAACAAAATTAAAGTGGATAGGGCAACTAACGCTTTTATGAATTAATGCTCTTCTTCACTTCCTATGAATAAATATGAGTGTAAGAGCAGATCCCGAGGCGCTTCCTCTGTGGAACGGCATAGCCTGGTGAGAAAATTGGGGACTAGCACGGCTGGCACGCGAAGATCTGGGTCGCGCGTCGTTGGGCCGTTATTGGAGCCTGTTTTAACTAACCCTAGTTTTCACTAAAACCGTGCAATACGGTTTTAATGAAATGTGCCGGCGCAGAGCGTGCGGGACCTTCAGCAAATTACCTCTAAATTATTCCTGTTCGTCATCTGGCAGTTTCCGTGCTAAGGCATCTTTTTTTCAATGTGGTTTGTGGGGCCTCGCCAAAAAGAAGGACAAACTTCCCGTTTACTCGTTTGTACAGTACTATATTGTCAAGAAAGCCGTCATAAATGCACTAGCTTTCAGAATGCTGGAATTTTAGCGAGACTGACTTCGTAATTTACGGCCTTAGTACAGGGCACCTCTGCTGCGACCATCGCGAGACGAGATGAGAAGGAGAAAATTATTGCGGGAACGTGCTTTCTAGCAAGTCGAGTCTTTGTCGAGGTAATCACCTCCGGGGCACTCGAACGATTATGCAAACGATGCGGCGAGTAAGCGAAAGCCAGGAGGACGAGCACGCCGTTCTTCTGTATTTCCTCGACGCGAAAACTGCGGAGTCGTCGACGTGTCCGTCGTAACTCGCATCGGAAGATGAAGGTTTGCCGTTGCCTTAGCGACAACGTAACGCAGCGTTCGCTCCTTCGTAGTGCATGTAGCTCGGGTAATGTTTTCCAGGTTTCAATATTATCATTTCTTTTTATTCGCTGCGCAAAGTGCGTTACGACACAATAGCGTTGCAAGGACGGTACGTCAAAGCCTGATTGTGCCGGCTTAGCGACAGAGCTATGTGCGGTGTTGTCCGCTAGGGCACACAGAAGAAGCGAGGCGTTTCTGACGACGCGGAAGGCGTCCAGAGGGCGTCCGTTGGAAGCCAGTCGCTTAGCTTAAGAGGAAGCTTTAGCTCGAATGCTCCTATCTATAAACACGTGCAAAAGGAGAATTCGTTTTTCTCGGCAACCACTGTACCAAATTTCACGAGCTTTGTTGCATTTAAAAGAAAAACTTAATATCTAGTGCCTGTTATTTTTTAATTTTCGATTTACGCTGTAAATCTCTTATTAAAAATTCGCAAAAAATCGCAAATTTTCCGAAAACCGAACTATCAAGTTTATAACCTTGTTACTCAGGAATGAAAAATGATATCACAATTATGGGAATCGCATGTAATAATACATCTCAAACGCACAAAATTGATATGTTACACATTAATCTCAGAACATTTTGTAATATAGAAATACATCTTTTGCATAACCTTTGTGCTGAACGTAACTAATTAAAATAAGATATAAATTGACATATCGAATTATTCCGCTTTTAATGATCTAATGGATGCTGTTTCCAGAACCACGATATCTGTTCTTGATGAAGAGCTATTAATTTGTAAACTTCGTGCTTCCATTTTTTTCGGATTTCTGAATTTTAGAAAATTCTTTTAACATAATTGAAGCCTAAAATATAAATTCCGCTTCGAACACTCACTAGAATTTAGCTTTTTCTCTCAAATGCAACAAACTTCTTTAACATCGGTCCGGAGGTTATCTCAGAAAAGCGTTTCTGCGTTTTACATGAATTTGAACAGACCTTTTCGCATTTAGGCCCGAGCTAAAGCTTCCTCTTAAGGGAATTGAGGCTGCTTGTGGCGGGAAAGACACGGTCACTAGACAACGTGACTTTGTGTTGAGATAGGCTTCCAAGGTTCTCTGGACGTCACTTTTGAGAATTGTGTCTTCATAAAACACCTAATCTAACCTCACCTTCACTCATTTTAGAGACGAGTTTTATGTCCATGTGGTACGGCATGATGATTTAGATAAAACTAATGTCACGAAGCTCGATGAGCCGGCGAGAGCAACGTGCAATGCAGCTACGCAAGGAATTGTCTTAAATCGAATTTTTACAGAGACTGTTGTATTAAAACACATTGTTGCCGTGGAAAACTTCCGACTGGAACGCTCTTCCTGGGACCCTAAGGTCACTGATCTTGATATGTGATTAGAAAGTATGTACAGCTTCCCTATTCAAATGACTGTGACGCTCCGGAAATGTTTATGTTTCCTTTGAGTACATCGCTGTAATCCTCTTCCACTGCTGCTCAAAATATTGATTCGTAACGTTTTTCTGTTCTGAAGAAAGGAAAGGGCACAAAATAACATTTAAAAAACATCCTAATTTATATCGAAGTGGCACTGAAGATAAGAAAATAAGTAAAATGCCAAGCTTGTTCTTATGGGGTTGATTTTTGAGGAGGAAATCAGACGACCGTCTTTTTTCTTTCTTTTCTTTTGATCCTACTTGCGGCGAGGAAAAGTTCGCTCAAGCGCACACGACTGGACTAGCGCATCACGCTGTATTCAAGCGCGTATTGCTCCTCGCAACTCGCATTCACTGAGCCCATTAAAAATTAACAATGTGACATTTCGCTGGATAAAAAATATCTGCTCTCTAGCGCAGCATTGCTGGCTTTCTTTCTTTCTCTGTTCACTGAGCATTCTGCATGACCGCACACTTATGTCTCCGTGCCCTTTAGGAATTCAGCTGATTAAAATAATTTTTCTTTTGCTCCTGCTTCGCCAATTAGTCATTCAACCTAACCGTCACCGCACGCAATTCTCCCTGCTTTCTACTTTTTCAAGCGGTGATAATTACATTTTAGAGGTCGCCAGGACATGCTCGCTGAACGTTAAAAAAACGGTTGGCTGCACTTCCTGAGAACTTCCGCGTTGCGCTTCTTTTCGTTCAGAATTCAGTTTTTTTTTTCTTTTTTTCGTATAGTCACCCTGTCTTGTTTAATCGAAATGCGACCACTACTGTATTTGACCAGCTAACCTTTTAAGTAAGATCTCTATAGCTAAAGAGATCTTTTTTTAAAAGCTTAGCACAAAAATACTGCCACTGTCACCTCTTCTTTTTTTCGCACGGAGTACCTTCTATAGCACTTGCATGCTTCAGTGTTTACAAGAGTACACGCACGCATCTGCACCTGCCTGTTTGTTATTATTGACCTTCGATACCTTGCGCGGTTGCATCAGTATACAAAGCTGCGCGTACATTGTAAAAGGGTTGTGAGTGATCGAAAAGAGACTGAATTATTATCGAGGATACGACCAGGTGAACGTCAGATGGAATTCAGGGGCTTCATTTAATGTGATATAAGACTACGACCACGGGAGAATTTCTTTTTCGTGCTTCAAACCTTAAGCATAGCGACCAGGCAGTTTAGCGAGCTTTACTGAGGGAATGTTCAATATTCTGTACGCCACCCTGGTAGCTACATATAAGGTGTTGCACTGCTGGGCTCGAGCTCGCCGGTTCGATCGCTGAAGCGCCGGCCACATGTCGGTGGGGGGAGGGGGAGGTGAATTGAAGAACGTTCGTGTACTTTGACTTAGGTGAACTTTAAAGAACCCCAGATGGTCAAAATTAGCATGGAGTCACTCACAACTGCGTGCTTCGTAATCGTATCGTGGTTCTGGCACGTAGAACCGCAAAATTGTAAGTCTAATAGTTTGTTGGCTTTCTATTCAATTTCAAGCAATATTTTGCGTGAAAGTGGGTCTTTTCCTCTTTTTTTTTGAGCAGTTCGGCCGCAAGCAGTATTAGATGTTGCGTTTACCTGGATAATACTTTTTTGTGGCCCCCTAAAGAAGGTACCAACGAGGCTCTGCTGTAATTTCAACGAAATAATTCCCTTCTAGGAAGCGTGTATCAAAAAGGCGAGCACCTGAACAAGTTGCCTGCACCTAGACACAAACGCACGGGCATTCTTAAATGCTCAGTATACATCCGCCTGGAAGCTGCGACACGGCAGTGAACAAAAGCTTCGTCTGCTTTTCCGTTTTCTGCCAGTGCATATCGTCTGCTCTTGCAGCGTCGCCATAGCTAAACCCTTGCATGCAGTTTGGGACACAGTGACGCAGAAACGTAGAGCTTTCGCACCGCAATCGATCGTGGATTCAGGCAATCAGATGTGTTAGTAGAGACGGCAAAGTAACGAATCCCGTTTGCCCGAATAAACTGTTTAATGAGAAAGCAGGAAGAGCAAACCCAGGGAAGTCAACCAGGCCAGTTTGCGGTTCGCTACCTTGTGCTAGGAGTAAGGAAATTGGAAGAGGAGAGAGTAAAGGCCTCGCTCACGCAAAAACAATGCACAACTACATACAGAGGGTCGGTCAGACTTGTATGTTTTATAAACTGCAGTAGCATGCGTATTTCTTTTTTTCTTTTGAGCCAGTGAGAGATGCGGCCATGGCATTCGAATTTACTCTGAAAAGCACCGCTAAATCCAGCCAGTTTAACGTGGTTTCCAAAGAGAGGCAATTTGTTTCCTATTGAAGGCAAACGCCCAAAAATGTGTGATCGATGGCCTCTTGGCATCCGTGGGAAGCTAGGTAAAAAACTAAAAGATTAAGTAAGGTCGGAATGAACAGAGAAAGAAAAGGGGAAATGAGCGACAACGAACCTATTAGTAAGAAGACCGAAAGCCTTGCTAGCTTCCTCCAGCAAGGAAGGAGAGGGAAAGGAGGCCAAAAGAAACTAAAGAAGAGGACGAAAAAGCAAAGCAGAAATTAAGGAAACATTATTCAATTAAAGAAATGATTCAAGTTAGCAAGGAAAAGGCTTTCAAAGACTATTTTTGTTTGGCACGTTGTCTAGTAAGGCCTATGAGGGCGGCAATATCTGTTTGGAGGGACCGTTCTTCTTCGCTTTCTTAAAATGTGTATATTCAGCTCAAAAAATATTGTTTTCAGCTGTTCTTGCGATTAAAATGGATCTGTTTCTTCAGTGAAACATCAGCACGAAGCAACTGTCCTTTCGACAAAAGGATTACTCAGAGGACAAGAATGGATTTCCGTGTTTATTTTTGTCTTTGAGAATATTTTGTTTTATTATCGCCTGGAGCGTTCTCGCGAGCTTTTAACGAGCTTTTTTCTAGGTGGCCCTTTTAATTTTAAAGCGTCCTTCTTGAGGCCCTCTCCTCTGCAGAAGATAAATCGGAGACCAGGCTTGTCAAAAGAATGGCTTCTGATTACACATAGCAGCAAGCCGATGCCCACTACTTTGTTTTCATCCTCAAGCCTCACCGAATTGCCGTCTCAACGTTTGTGTTAACTTTCACGGATAGTTTGTTAGGGGCTCTCTTCCTTAGGCTTTGTCCTGACCTTTGCGCACGTTCATATCTTTACTTCCTGTTAGCGTCGTCACTGTTTACTTCGGTAACAAGTGTGTTTCTTCCGCTAAAATGCTGAGCTTTTAATCTTTTAGAGAGCTGTGGAAGTGCTTGTACTAGGTAATGGCATGAAACACAATTTTGTTAATCCTTAAAATTGGTGCCAAGACGAAAGTCAATTTATATACAGCAAGTCTATGACCTTTAAGAAAATCTTTCAAAAAGAATTCTCCAGCAGATTATCTCACCTTTCAACTTGCGTGAAAAACATGGGGACATGTGTCCTAATTCTCCGATTTTCTGTTCGTCCAATGGATAACGCACGCCGACTTACATCTCTCGAACGTTCGATACTCGATCATCGCTGGTCAGGCTTGCTGCCTCATTCAACGGGCTCTAGCTTCGTACTTCGATTAAGGAGCCACATAGAATAGATATGGCATGTCACCGCGGCGAATAACGAAGAAATGTTCGTTTATACCAGTGCAGAAGGCGGGAGGGGCTTGCGATATGGCTAAAACGATGAACCCGTTAAAATAAAAGGTTACAGTGCCCTTAATACCTTTATAGAGCCAGGAATACAGACCGAGACAATTCAAGAATCAGCTGCTTATGGATAGAGTGACAGATGCACAATATACGTGGTGTAGTGTCTCGGAATTATGACAGTGACGCTATAGGCCGTTTGCACAACGTCTGCGTTGTGGACTACACCGAGAGCAGCGTACAAGATTTCAATCAAAGAAACGAATAATCTAGGTGTGCAGGTGCACAGTGCTTGCTGTTATACACCGTATGACAAAAGCCAGCAGTCTGACCCAAGGCAGAGTCAGTGGCAGTAACAAAGCAATGTTAGAAATGTAAGATCCATAATAAACGTTAAACTTTTACTTGTCTTTGAAATTGCAAAAGTTCGCCCACATTTCTAGCTCTTTTGTTTACTTATCACCTATCTTTAATATAAACAACTCAAACACATCATGTGAACCCGTTTTGCTGTTTCTCAGCAGAATGTAATTTTACAGCACCCTGCGCACTCACATGCGCAGGCATCGCAGTGCGCGCTAAGATGCGCCCCATCGTTGAAATATCGTTGCATGGTGTTTGTAATGTCGTAAGGACAGGTGAATATATGTCCCGCTACCAGCTCCGTATGTTGCCCTTGCTACCGGGGTATTGCGGAGTTAACATAGTCCCATTACGCAATACTCATTACCGCAGACCAAAAACGTGAGGAAGTCAATTCCCACATAAAATTAGGATCGGCCGAATTTTCTTTTTTTTCTTTCTTTATTGATATGTTAGTAAAGGAGCGCTTTGTGACTTTATTGGCACCGACTACTCCACTTTGCAGGGCAAGCGATACTAAAAGCACAAGAAGGCTGCACAACACTGAAGCCAGTTAACAAATATTAAGGACAATTGCGCAGTTCCGTAACAAGAGTAAAAGGAGGGCACAGAATGACTATTTTAAAGACTGCTTTAATCATACGCTATGACATGTACCTTGAGTATCGGGACGTTCTTACGACTATGACGATGCATAGTTTGCGCTGCGCCGTAAAATGGCGCCTCTGGCGGTATTTAAGGTCGCGGAATGAAATGGGTTCTTGTACATCGCACTTTAGAATAAGTAGTACTCACGAAGCTCCTGTATTCGTAAATATAAAGTGCTAACTAGATTGTCTAGTATAGACATATGGATGTGAGCAGTGCTAGGTTTGCCACGATGTCGATCTAATCCTCCGTTCGGTGAGGTTACCGGGTGTAGCTGGTGTGACGTCAAAGGCATTTTGAAGTGTGACATATACATATTTATACATTTTATTTATTTACGCCGCTGCTTCAAGGAGTGTTGCACTCTTGTAATGAAAGGCTCAATAGCGGCACCACACGTACATCAAAATTTAACTTGTGGAATGGCCTGCCACATGTTTATTTAAAGCCTCCGACAAATAGTAAACGGTGTACAACCCACAGATTCAAGGAACAGGCTTAGCACGAACAAAAAGCGCCTTGCGGTTGTACCTTACGCCCATTATTTTTCCCATGGGCTAAAGAATGTTGCCAGCCGGTATGGCGTTGAAGTGACTTTCAGCGCCCCTAACAAGGTGCAAAAATTGTGCCAAGCTACTACAAATAAGTTTTACAATAGGGTAAAAAAAATGCAGCTGCAGTCTAAAAAAAGATCCAGAATTCCCAAAATGCAGAACAGTTGTTGTGTACCGGCTTCCGTTAACCTGTGACAATATGTACATAGGACAAGCCGGTCGGTGCGTAAACACCCGTTTAAAAGAACATGAACGTTTTCTCGGTAAAGAAAACCATTCGCACTTGTCGAACCACTGTAATCTATATGATTGTGATCCGGTATTTTTTACACTGACATTTCGTTTTCAGATAAAAACAAACGCATGAAATCACAGAAGCGTTTCATATCAAAAAGTGTGCTGAAAAATACATAAGCCAACCATTGGTTGCAATCACTAAATATGAATTTGCTTTTTTAAATACAGGTTGAACCTTCTTAATCTGTTTTTAATTTGTTTCTGTTTTACTGACGAGTCTTCTTGCACATGTTCAGCGCTGACAGCTGGGGTATGTATGTTCTGTACCTTTCCGAAAATAAAACAGTTGTCAGTAAGCGCTCGTGTGTCCCCATTCACTGTTTCCTTGCCAATTGTGCGCGCTAAATATTTCACTATGAATTCATACCAACTCGCCCAACTATCAGTTCTGCTGCAGGTAATATTTACCATACCAAGATAAATCAATAACATCAAATTAATTTGAGGGTGTTACGGCTTGAAGATCCGCATATAGCAAGTCATCCTGCAAGAGTACCGTATCTATTCGAAAATATGTCGGACACGAATATACGTCGATCCGTATGCATTGAACTTGCCGAGAAAAAAAAAAGAATATAATTGGAACACAGACCGACCCCGATCCTTTTCGAAAAACGAAAACCTTTGAGCATGACATACATTTACTTACCGTAAGCTCGGCTCCTAAATCACGCTAGTCAATGCCGCAAGCTGAGGTACCATAGAAGTTGTCCTCGTCGGCTGCTTCGCAGGCGTCCTCGGCTATTCCAAACAACGTCGTCCTCAGTGCCATCCAGTGCGTTGGGTATGCAGCATTTCTTAAAGCCAGTCTCCGTGATCTCCCGACTGGCTTCAGAGCCGGTGTTACGAAGGAACTACGTTATCTCGGTATACTTGTGCCAGCTTTGATCACGAATATAGGTCGAGATTCTTCGGTCACGGATATAGGTCTATAGGTCATTTTGGGCAACATATCTGAAAAAGAAAAGGTCATCCATATAGAATAAATACGGTACATTTGCTTACCGTCGAGCCAGCAACCTTGCCATTTTAGTTTTTGCCTGTTGAAACTCTCATCTTAATTATGAACAGTTACCAACAAGCCCGCATTCAATTCTACTTATGCAAGCAGGCTGCAATACATTCTTACGCGCAGAAAAACTGCGTTCCTATGGATTAAAACGAATATTATACAGATTATAATTTACCTTGTCACTCGAAAATACCATCAGTTTAATGAAGACGGACGAGTGAAAGTTCGTAATGTATGGCGCTTCTCGCTATCTGTGGCTACCAAAGTAAAGCACGCAGTCCCTGTATGCATCCTGCACGGATGCTCCCTAATGAGACAAAATGAATCGCAATGAATTAAACCTACAGTATGCATAGCAATGTGCGCGACCATATGTGTTAAGGAATCACCGTTTTTGACAGCAAAAAGAAGCGTAAAAAAGCATCGCGGGTGAGCAAGTTTCAGAAACGAAATTGCCAATGAAATAAGAAGCCCAGGCATATATATATATATATATATATATATATATATATATATATATATATATATATATATATATATATATATATATGTGTGTGTGTGTGTGTGTGTGTGTGTGTGTGTGTGTGTGTGTGTGTAAACGCACTCTTTTATGCATGCCTCACGTACACGCTGTTTCCAGTCTATACCGAGATATTCCCCATTTCCCCAATTGATTTCTTCCTCTGAATTATCAAGCTTTGACCACACTTGCCCCATATGAAGACGAAACTCACGTGACCAGTGTTTAAGGGCATCAAGTCTTCGCCGTGCTTGCTCCAGATCGTTCTCAGTTCCATGTGGCAAACTTTCCGTGTCCCTCAAGCCTTTGCCGCGCTTCCTTCATGTCGCGTCGAACAGCACGCGACCAATGTTGCCGCACCGTAGCCATAGCCTCCGTATCATCGTCGTGCAGCCTTAGCTGGTTTTCCGTCATTTCGGTGGCCATTCTGCAGCACCCCACCGGCGCAGAAAAACCTCATCATGGTGAAATGTGAAGTAGGGATATTTGTGGGTCAAGCAAACTCTTGACTTCTGGGACGAATATACCTAACTTCCCGGAAAGACGCTGGTCATAGCATTACTTTAAAAGGAAAAGCAAGGAGAGGTCGAAGTGTGTTTGCCATAAGAAACTTAAACTATTTTAACCAGTAAAATTTTGGCGCCGCATGTCCCGAGGCTTTTTCACTGACATGAATTGAAAAGCACTAGAAGTTGGAGTACGTTCCTAACTAAACTCACGCTGGATTCATGCCGTTAGAGGAATGGTGACAGCCTAATTAAATTTGAATGTGCCTAAATAAAAGCACACAAAAATAAGAAATGTGGCCTCGGGACTTTCTCTTCGCTTGACAGGTACCTAACTAAAAGCAGAAAACGAAATGCTGTACGTGGTCATTTGTCCCGTGGTTTGCTTTTTATTGTGTGTCAAAAAAATACTTCTCCCGCACCGACATGTCCGCTGAGGTTTCTTTGTACAAAACCTTTTCTTCTGGATATGGAGTCAAAGAAATATTGGAGATTGCAAGAAGTACAGCCAACATAAAACATCTTGCTTTTCTCATTTAAATGTCTTAAAACCTTCTGTTGAAAAAATAAAATAAAAATTCAATCATTTAACTGAATTCCTGTTTCCCGGTCGCTTTCCTGACTTTTCAAACGTTTCTCTCGATCGCCTAGCTTTTTTTAACAAGTAGTTTATTTGGCAGAAGGCTATCAATTCTATCACTCTCTCATTGCTGCCTGACTTTTTTCCGCATCCTAATTCATTTCGAGGGAAAGGGTAGGAGCTTTTATGACATATAGGCGCCTACCACATCACCCTTGTTCTGATTTTCACCGCATGACGTTGTCATCCAATTAGTAGGAGGTCATTTTCCCGTTCCCTCACCCTCTCACCAATCTGCGTCTGCCAAATCGTTAGTTTATTGGGCGACGAAGTTCATTAGTCGAAGGCGCACGTCTTGTTTTGATTTAGCGCAGTGTTCTTACAAACATACACCACGTTCTTAACCAGTGTGATGGCTCACAGACACACACCGAGAACTGCTCTGAGCTTCTGGAACAAAAATGCTTTTGATGTGGAGCAGTCACTCCTCCTGCTTATCCATGCTTCGTATGCAGTCTAGTAATCTCGGGTGTAGGGTAAAGTGCAGTGATCATAGGTTAGTGAGGTCTAGGATTTCCCCCAATATGAAGAAAGAGTGAAATTAGTCAAGAAGAAACAGGGCGCTTGGTCTATGCACTTCCCGTCGTTCTGTTTAGCATACGCACTGCTGTCAAGTATACTCTGCAATGCGCTACAGCTCATTTAGACTAGGAGACCATTGTTCGCTTGCCAGCATAGCTTCTCAGCACTCAACAGCGACAGTAGAGCTTGTTGTTATTGTTTCCTGCAAAGTAAGGGGCTCCTACCCACTATGGGGAAAAAGTAGAGCTTACCTCGCTCGTTGGAACGGAAGGCGTCAGAAAGAAACCGCCAAGCAGAAATCGCAACTAAGCTACAGAAATGATGAACTTATGAGGAAGAGGACCAGGAGCAGGAGGGGTATGGTGATGGTGGTGTTGATCTTAAAGGCTTGGGATGTGTCAACATTCCTTCATCAATGGGATGATGATGTCCTTGATGAGTTTGGCGCTTACCCACTCACGGGTATTGGCCAAGAGTCGGGCAGACTTTGCTTATGTGTTCAGAAAATTAAGGTAAAAATCTATAATTTTGTTACATAAATTTAAGCGAGGGAAAATCAAAACGGTTCGGTAGATTGTCATGCAATGAAGAGGAATATATATATATATATATATATATATATATATATATATATATATATATATATATATATATATATATATATATATATATATATATATATATATATAATGAGGCAATAGAGGAGGAACAAAAAGAACAATACGGTCATATCAATGAAGCTTTGATTCAATAACAAATTTTTGTTATTGTTAGGGCGAAGCACACATTCCTGTGTGAGTGTGCAAGCACAGACGCTCCGAAAGACAGCAGTACCGGAGTGTTCAATGGCAGGCCGAGCTGTCGCACTGTAATTTCTAATGCCATTTTCTTCATGGAGGAGAAACGCCGGCATTCCAGTAAGTAGTGTTCAATCGTCTCTAATGCATTGCAAAAATGACACAATGGGGATATTGCCAGACCAGATCGGTGCATGTAAAAATTCCGAGATGGGACTCGACAACGCAGTCTCGTTAATGTGACTTTCGTTTGTCTTATTTTGCAAAATTTCCTGCTCCAAGGGAATTGTAAGTGGTGCAGTTCCAAGGATGATTTAAGGTTTGATTGTGATGTTAAAAGGAAGTATCTTCTGAACCTGACGGACGTGATATAACCCATCGTTGGAAGAAGGGAAAGCACCGGGCCGCTGATAGAAGCCTTGGCCAAGCTGTCTGCCACCTCATTCATAAATATGCCTTTGTGCCCAGGTAGACATATTAATCGTAAACTTCGCAAATGACTTTGAGCCAGTGAGTACAAAGTTTTCAATATTTGTGACTCGCCGGGAGCAGTAAGTGAGGTACACAGCGACAAAGAATCTGTGATTATTACCGCGGTTGTCCTGGAAGATTGTAGCTTTCGTAAAGCTAGGACAACAGCTAGGAATTCCGCTAGGCATATTGGAGTGAAATCGGGAAGCGGAATAGAAAAAGACCAGTCCAATGAAGATGAAACTATTTCAAATCCTGCCTTTTCCTCACTCTGTGAAGCATCCGTTGCTATAATTACGTTAGTGTGGAGTTGGTTCAAGTGATCCTAGAGTAAGCCGTTAAGAATATGCGAGGGAAGCTGCTTTGCATCATTTGGGTATAGGTCATTATAAGTAATAATTAGTGAATTTGAGATGCTGTTTTCCATGATTTCATCATTTATATTTACGTCTAACGGATTCAATAATGATCGTGATATAATGACTTGTGGCGTGTGAAACCGTGGCCATCTGACTCCAGAAAATTGGGCTCGTTATTCGATGAAGATGGACTGGGATCGTCTTAGTGGGGATTCATAGAGCCTTATGAATGTTTGAACGGTGAGTATTTTAAATCTCATTTCAAGGGAACGCAATCTTCCTCATTAGAGATTCACTTCTTCTTCTTCTTCTTCTTCTATTTGATAATATTGCAGGCGAGTTGCATCCCAATGGAGAAGAAAAAAGATGGAAACTAGGAACCATCCTATGACCGCTGGACACATCACAACAGATTCCACAAAACGCTGCTTCAATTCATACACAACACAGGCCTCATAGCACACATATAATACACATATACGCATCAAGAATTATGCCAAGTCTTTGAATTATGGGCATGTCTTTATCGCAATAAAAAAAAAGAAAGCATTCTTTCCAAAAGCCTTTGCTACATCCACTTGCTACTCACAACACAGGATCTTGGAAAGCTTTTATCTGCCTTTTCATGATTGGCGGATGGGAAGAGCCGGTTGTATCATTGCCTGCCCCCTATATGCACTTTGAAATAATTTGTTTACTATCCTTTGCGCCCAACGCAAAGTGAAACTGAACAGTTTTTCTCTGGACCTGGGAGAAGTTCAAGCAACATACAGGACAAAGAGAGGAAACTGAAGTAGAAAAATGACTAAAGAGAAAATACGGAAAAGTTCTGCTGAAAAGGTCATCCCAGTGTGCGTAGACGTGAAGCTTGAGGTGGCGGCCAAGTGCGTCAAAGAACCAAACAGGCAATCCATTCGTTCGTTCCTCTTCATGCTGAAAGGAAATAAAGATGTGTGCGTAAAAACGGTTGCAGTCCAATTGCGCACTGGACCACTTTTCAAAGACTGGAAGCGTTTTGGCTCCCCTAAAAGGTTTCTTGCGTCGACGCAGTATTTGTCAGAAACCTCGAAGGTTATGTGAGCTCGGCTCTAGTCGACGCGTAACTGCTTGCATTTGAAAGTTGTGGTGCAGAACTTTGTGATTTTCTAGCTTGAAGCTATTTTCCGCTTCCCTTAGGGGCATCTCTTGAAGTATATCCACAGGTAAAGCACTATTGAGCCACTGTGTGTAATAAGATACACTGTCAGTAGATTCTCCCAGTTGGTTGACGACATCAGTAATCGTTATATTCAAAGCTTTCATCATATATCTTGATTGTACCGGTGAGTTTAGCCATGGTATGATTTGGCTCAGTGTTGCATCACAGCTCACTGATTTACGGAAACAATCCCTGGGCAGTTGGACGAATCCAGGTGCCAACGTGGTATTTCCGAAGCTTACAATGCATTGAAGGCAGAACTGTATTTTCTAAGGCCAATTGTACTGCCTTAATGTCTTCCACCGCGTGTTACAGTTACTTCTGTTTAACAATTTCACTGAGTCATTTCCTTTCCTTGACATCACTTTATTCCTGCTCCCCGTCTTCCCTTACCGCTCGTAAGATATCAGACAGGGTTATAGTTCGTCTACCTTGAAAGTTCTCGAAACTTCATCTTCAGTCCTTGACCACGTTAGAACACAATATTGTCATGTTTTTACTGATAACGAATTAGCTACTAAAATTAATAAAGTATTAACTAACCCCAGCCGTCGCCGTCAAGATGCGTCACGTCACGGCGAGCTGGCGCGGCAACTTCAAGGTGGCTTCGCCCCTCGTCTTTCCTTTTTTGCGCCTTTAAACGGCTTCCAAGCGTCGGCTCGGGGTGACAGTGTAGTATTTCATGTAGTGTAAGGTTGATTTGCTAATACTGGTGAAATCGTTTTTCTCTTTCGTTTCCATTAGGGAAATCCGGGTGACTGAAATTAATACGTAGCTTTCAACAACACGGCAAGTGCGTATGAGGGACATATAGCCCCTGTGTAGCTTCGGGACGTTAAAACCAACCAATCGATCAATCACTTATTGTACTTTATGGTACAGAAATTTGCTATATGCCGCCTGACACATTTGCTGAAGAGGCACTGGAGGACTAGTTAACTATAATGCGTGGCTACATTAGTATTGATGATTTAGGCACTTTGTGAACAATGCATCATGATTAAATCACTTATTTTTGTAATATAACCATTTTACTGCTCAGCGCACAGTGTTGTTCCTGATTTTGCACATGGCTGCGCTTTCATTTGCACCGTTTAAACTAAGGCACAACCTCCAACCCCGGGAAAAATAAAAAGGCGATGCCGATGGAGCTCGGTTAAGCAATTTCGATGATAAATGATTCGGGTATGCAGCAAAAACAGCACGAAGGAGCACCTGTTGCGTACTCAAGGGTAGCGTACCGTACTGCTGCCGAGAAGTAGCGACGCCTGCCTATCGAAGCTCGACCGACATTACTTATTGGGTAGCGTGGCGTTGTCGGCGGGCTGCAGGCATCCGGTAGATCATGGCGACCAAGCAGGGGCGAGTCGATTTGCTAGTGCGAAACTTGCACGGTTTATTGAAAGGTAGTTGAAAGAAAATAAGAAAAGCATGAAGTATGAAGTATAAAGTATGAAGTCTCTAAAAAGTACATTTCGGAGCGCCTTAAATAGGCTCTCTACAAGTGTGGGCGGGATCTTGCTTCCGTTGATGACACGCGACAGGCACGGAGAGAGCGCCCCTCCTCCTGCAATACCGAGCACGGGTAGGAGAAGTCGATCCTCTTTTCGACGAATCCGGGGAGAAGGTCGGGTGAATGACCTCTCCGGCGCCGTGGGGTCCGGCCAAGAGAAGGTGAAGGGGATGAGGTAGCACCCACGATGCCACGACCATGAGAGGTGAAGGGGATGAGGTCGCCCGTGGGCTCCGGCTCAGAGGGTAGGGTGAATGACCTGTCGCCACGTGGTGTCAGACGCCAACCCTAACACACCACAGCTCAAACTTCGCAGCCAAGACCGATTTGTTCAGTAGCGTTTTAGGAATGCATTGAAGTGAAACAAGAATCGAAAAGCAATAGTATTTAAGATATATGTTGTTCCTCACTTACCACCTAGCCGTATGCATAAGAGAGCTTCCGTTTCTTTTCATGTTTTTTTTTTGTTGTTGTTGGCTTCCCGTAGGCTGTTCGTACACACAAAAAAAACATTGGTTACACTTTCTACACAACATCGAGGCGCCGGGCCTATGAAGTTCTGTGGAACAGAATTAAATACACAAACAAGAAAATGTGACACATATGAGGGTTACGAATCTTCATCAAACAATTATTTCTTTCTTTACAAAACGGTGCGCAGCGCAACATTTATGGCGTGTACTTCGAATTTGCCTGCCGTGTGATCGTAGCGATAGTTTTGAACACAAGCGCTGCGCAGTAAAAAACGAGAAATCAGCCACACATCTAGCGAAATATCTTTCGGCGTGAAAGTTCTGAAAATTTATAGATACGGGGTTAAATATTGCTCCCGACCAAACCAGGCTCCCCTCTTCTTAGATGTTAATTGATGGAGTGTCCGTTTGAACGACGTATTGGCTAACTTGTAACGAGACTTCAGGCTACATTTGGCTACCTTCAGCGACGCTATATCCTTGGGTCTTCGTTCACTTTAATCTTTGTACCGCCTAATCTTTTCCTTTCTTTTCTTCTCTCCTTTCTTCGCGCTCTTTTTGTGCCTTTCTCCATGTAGAGCTGGCAAGCCTAGGGCAGCTTCAGTTGCCAGTGAGCAGCATTTTCCATCCCATATTTGTTTTCCTTTGTGCTTGCTTTATGTCCAGTGTCGGCTGTGCAATTACTTACTGAAAAAAATGGAAGACTGATTTACGCAGTTGTGAAATGCACCTCAATATACTGAAAAGTGTGGCGACAACACTGCTACGAGAACGTTCTTGTATTCAAGGAGCGGGAAGGTCAAAAGGAAATGATAATAAAAGGTGAAAACCACGAGGCTTATTGCGAGTACGCTGCAACTCTTATCGCTACAAAAGGGCCGGCTTTCTTTCCCTCTCTCTCTCGTTCTTTCTTTCTTTCATTCCTTCTTTCCCTCTCTCTTTCTTTCTTTGACCTGCTCATTACCAGCCCTACCAAAATGCTTAATTCTTCGCGCCGAGCGTTCTCGAAACATGCACTGCTAACACAACAGACGTGATTGGAAAACTATGCCTGTTTCGAATGACGTGTGTTGTGGTGGTACGGTGTCTATCCCTTATCGCCCCAGCCGACCAAATCGCATTTGCCTAGCGCCGTGTGCTGGTTGTTCATTTGGAGAAGCTCTACCCAACTGCGCAATAGCCTGGCGCCATTTGCACTCGCGTAGCCCGCAGGGCACCGGTCGCCTTAGCGAAGCCTATTTGACAGCCCACTAATGATGTCATTTTGTTACTTATCCTCATGAAAATGAAGCCCAGCCACGTCACGGAACAAGCACTGGCGTACTCGTTCTTTTTAGAGCAGTCCAGTAACACCAAGGCTAACGCTGGAGCCCCTAAATTTGTGCGGTGTTCGCAAAATTAGATTCGCAGGAATGTACATGACACGCATGGTAGCTTTATCTAATATATATCTTTATCTAATACATATATAGCCAGCATGAAATGACCAGGTAGTCACGAATAGTTTTGTGAGTTCGTGTTATTAGCCTTATTGATTTGCCTTGTGTTCAGCCGATGTGAGCTCCAAGTTCCACTTATGCATTTATGCTGCACGCATTTATTAAGGCACATTGTATAGAGTTAACATTGACTTGGCAGAAAATTTTCTTGGGCGAGTTGGTTCATAATTGAGAAGGAAGACAGCAGCACTAAAGAAACAGGACGCGACGACTGCGCAGTACTGAACCGCCAGTCCTGTGTGCTCGTCTCGTCCTGGTACTTTCGCACTTCTGTTTTCCTCTTCAGTTAACTTTGACGATGCCTTTATAACAAGCTGGCTAATTAGCTTTAATTGCTTTAATTGTAGCGCGCCAGCAGAGCGAGCCTGGTCGGAGTGTTCTAGTGGCCTTGTTTTAGGAAGGTACCGCTAATTAAGAGCATCCTCAATAACGTGGTCGTTTTGAAGCCTGGGAGGCAAAAAAGAAAGAAAATTTACTAACTCACTAATTTTGGTGCATTCTATTTAAATAAATTCGCTCTTTTTTTCATAGGTGAAACATCGGGAATACAATTGCTATAGCGAAGTATAGCTGGTTGATAGATACCGAAGAGTCTGAAGAAATAGTTTCTAGCCTATGCTTTCTCAAACTAACAAAAGACTCTTCAATATTAACTGCAGCATAGCAGAGAGACAAGGGGCACAAAGGAAGTGCACACAAAGGGCAAATCGTAATTAATCAACGCCAGCCAGCCCGACTTTCATTTCTTATGTCAGTGAAGCAATCCTTTAAAAAGCAAGGAGACTGCGTATTAACGGCGTTCAGAACTGTGCAGAGAAGAAAGGAAAAATGCAGATGCTGTGATTTTCAAGCGACCGACGTGTTCTGCCAAAAATATATATAAGCTTCCTGTTTGGCAAGTTCCAACGCACCAAAAAACCTATAAAACTCACGTGGCCGACGGGGAACATCCAACCGATCTTACAACAAACCTCGGCTTGGCCGACGACTACAACAAAGCGTCCGAACCTGAACCGTGCTTTATGAATGAAGTTTAGTTTTTACAGTGAAGATGTACATGGGGGGGGGGGGGGGGTGGCTAGCCGAATTGTCCGTCTGTCCGTCCGTCTGTCGGTCGCCTGTAAGCCGAAAACTCCTCCGGTGCAACCCCATGCGCATCTGCGAAAAAGAAAGAAAAAGATAGATAGATAGATAGATAGATAGATAGATAGATAGATAGATAGATAGATAGATAGATAGATAGATAGATAGATAGATAGATAGATAGATAGATAGATAGATAGATAGATAGATAGATAGATAGATAGATAGATAGATAGATAGATAGATAGATAGATAGATAGATAGATAGATAGATAGATAGATAGATAGATAGATAGATAGATAGATAGATAGATAGATAGATAGATAGATAGATAGATAGATAGATAGATAGATAGATAGATAGATAGATAGATAGATAGATAGATAGATAGATAGATAGATAGATAGATAGATAGATAGATAGATAGATAGATAGATAGATAGATAGATAGATAGATAGATAGATAGATAGATAGATAGGCGCGCTTTTAGCCAACGCTACTTAGCACAAGGCCTGTTTACTTCGATCCATGACGCCACGCTACCTGTCCCGAAATTTCCATTGACAAGGCTAACGGATGGAAGCGGTCACGTCAAAAACACTATTGCCAACTCGGGAGCATCTCCGTTAGATTCTATGGCAATCGGGCCAGGTAACATGACGTCATGGATTGAAGTGAAAAGGCCTTGTGCTATTCAGGCGGAGTTGGATTAGCTGCGCCAGTATTGACGTCGTTGCTCTCCGACGCAGTCGAACGCGTGCGCAGCAGTTTCTCTCCGGCTGCGAAATGGATAGGCCACGCGTCATACGCACTCCTGAGGAGCAAGCAGCTTTCGATAAGCAACGCTGCGAACAGAACCAGGAACGAGCTCGTTCACGCCGTGCCGATACTGCAGCCCGCGCACAAGAACAGGCTCGTGCAGCCGAGCGCACGCAGCAACTGCGTACCGAGGATCCGCAGCCTGTACCAAGCCGTCGTTTAATGAACCATCGGGATTAACCCAATGATAACATCGGGGCCGAACGTTTCAGCTTCGCTAGTTAACCAACCATGCGGGGTGCTTCGGCGGTGATGATCTTTCTTTTTTTTCGGTGTCTTCATAACTCTTTGTCACGCCGATTATTGCAGTTGTGTGGAGAACGCCCGAACACCGACCAAGGGGAGAATGCTTTAGGTGCGCAACTACTGTGAACAGGAGCTCGAACGCTTATTGGCGGAACCAACCAGGTTGCAAGTAAGCTCTCGCAGAGCTTCGTATAACCTCGCGGCTTCCTCTATCCTCTGCGTGTCTCACATGGTCTCGCTAATCCGACCGACCACAGAAGATCTCTTAAACACCAACTGTTAGTGGACAGGGAATCAGGGCCCGAGTTTCCAAAAATGTTCATATGTGCCGCCCGCATTGGCCATTGCAGGAGGGGTTGAATAGTTTATCATGGAAGTCTCTATCACCAATGATGAGAGCTTGAAAGCTGACCCATAAAGAACTTTCCTACGCATAAGAGTATTAATACGGGCCACAGAGTCCGCGACATATATACGTGTACAGTAAAGACATGCGTTGACGGAGAGCGTGGGTGGAATTATTGTGCCAAATGAGGAAGGTGCGTTGGAAACTCAATTTTGCAGGACGTATCCAAGTTAAGCGACAGGATCAAATAGTATCAAATCAAATATAGTATCGCATTAATTAGTACCAAATCAAATAGTAGAGTATGCGGGCTTTCGCAGAATCTGATGTGAATGTGCGTTTCTAAGCACTAATCGTATACCACTCCCCGCTTACTCGCTTGCACTACGTCGGTTCTGGTCAGAATGCCAAACTTAAGCCGTATTTTTCTCTTTACATAGATACATACATACATACATACATACATACATACATACATAAATACATACATACATACATACATACATACATACATACATACATACATACATACATACATACATACATACATACATACATACATACATACATACATACATACATACATACATACATACATACATACATACATACATACATACATACATACATACATACATACATACATACATACATACATACATACATACATACATACATACATACATACATACATACATACATACTGCTCCTTTGCTTATTCGCGGTGCACTTACATGAAAGAATAGCGTTGAAAGGGTACTTGACTGCCCGCCCAAACAAGGTGACATCTGGCATCAAGAGCAAGAAAAAAACACAAAAGTGATTGGACAAAAACCGAAGCAGTCAGTGTGCTTCCACGTCTGAAGCAGGCATCACTCGAGTGTGACGAGACAGGGCAACGGTGGCACGGCTCCTACAGCCAAGAGAGGTGTCTTCCATCTCTGTAGGCACCTCAACGCGGTCGACGCAGAGTGGGACCAAACTTAGAAGGATCGCCTCCTGGCCCCACTTATCCGAGCTTCTCCACGATGTGTCCTTTTCAGACGAAGGAACGGGGAAGATAGAGAAAAGATGTAAGAGCATTCTATCCTTGTCAACGACACAAAAGCAAACATCAACAGCGGCCGTTCGGGTCAAGAAGGGACAAGCAATTCCTGGTAGAGAGCTTTCCCCGCAGCTCCATTTCCGCTATTTGCCACACGAAATATGTCCCGGTGGAGCTGTCATCTATGAGCCACACGTCTAAACAGTTCGCACGCACGTTTCGAAGAGTACCGGTGGTGGGCATGTGGACGGGTGCCTTCCTGCACTGCGCGCAAGCGTCACTGATCTAGGTGGGTTGTAGCACCCGTGCTCTTTGCGAACGCAAACTCTGCCTGATGGTCCAAGCTCCATCACTGTGCTGGCGTCTTGGTCTTTTAGGTTTTCTTGCAACCCTAACATTTTCACTGACTGCCATGGATTAGTAGGTGCTAACTTTACCCGAAGATTGAATTTGCTGTTCGATGCTAGGGAGGTGGCGTACTAGTTGAGCGGCGAGATCGTCATCGCCGTTTTTATCCCCACGCTCACCTCGAGTACGCGTCACTAATCCAGGCATCAAGAAGAAGGCGCATATGCTGGTAATGCAGTTTTAAAACAAGAAAATTTGCTAATTCAAATCAAATGCTTATAAGCCAAAAGTACGATATGATCATGCGGCACACCTTAGTGGGGGACTCCGGAATAACTTTTACCCCTGTGGTTCTTAAATGTGTCCCAAATGCACGGCACACGAGTGTTACTTCATTCTGCCTCCATCAAAATGTGGCCGCCGCGGTAGAAATTAAACTCACGAAGTCTTGCTCAGCAGTGCAATGCTATAGCCACTGAGCTACCGCTGCGGTTACAACATTGTTACTACTGCACGAAGTGCACAGTGATTGCTTACATGTTTACACGGATAGATTGGTCACGCGCTCTGGTTCAGCAGCTCCAGTGTTAGCCTCGTCTAAATGTATTGAAAAAAATTTCAAAACACTCACATTTGACATAGATGACCGCGGCCGAACTTGCAACCATGCGTGGAACACTTGGAAGATTGAAGTTTATTTGCAAGCCCATTGCGTACGAGGAGAGAACCGAGCGAAATTTTGCATAAGCAGCTTGACATGCCCATATTGCATAGGCAGCTCTCGGCAGCTTATCCTACCAACAATATAACATTTTCGCAAAAAAAAAATCACGTCGTAACATTTTGCATTACACACAAACATAAATTCATCAATCAAGAAATGCCCCAGCAATAGTCTATTTCTTGCTGTTTGAAGGCAGTCCTCCTCCATAGCTTACTCTCTACATTAGGCTATGTACACCACGAACCATCGGGCAGTTGAGAGAGGGCACGACATCGTCTTTCTCTGGCTGTCGAGTAAATGCAGCGTGTTTTTTTATCATATCAATAAAAAAATGGAGGAAAGACTGATGAAGCGGCAAAGGTTAATGGGGGCGTTGGCACAGGAACTTACATTAGCCCACTGAAATTCGACCGAATTTACAAATCAGCGTATTTGTTTCCTTGAACCCCACATCTAAAGCTTCTCCTTGCGCAAGGCTTACCACGTCGTGACGTAGCGCTCATCTGTCATCTATGGCTCGGAGCTGCGTTCACTAATGGCTACTCCTCTCTCATTAAAATGGATAGAAGTACAGAATGTGAAGTTTCTGGGTGGAAAGTCACGATTCTGTGCGATTGTCTTCTTCTCTGTGATTATTCTCGTTTCAGTGCACAAGGAAAAGGCGCCCTGCACTACGGCCAAGCTTGACAACTTTTCCCTAAAAAGGAATAATTAGTGGAGCTGGGTCCGAACAGTCGCCAGCCCGAGTGCGTTCTATAAAAGCCTTAGCCTGAAAAGAAAGCATCGGGTCTGGATGAAAGGTGTGTTCATTGTCATTTGCCTTCCTCGTGCTTGTGCAGGAATATCGTCTTCGTAAGTTGTCTTCTTCTCTTCTCACCTTCTTTACTTTATCTCCAGTGGAGAGTAACCAACTGGCTACTCTGCAGCTAAACTGGTTGAACTCACAGCCTTGCGTCTCTTATTAACACTGTATCTCTCTTTGTCTCTTGAATTCCGTTTTGCCAACTAGATATCAAAGGTCGTAATTTCGCCCTAAAAAATTTATTTTCCTAACAGTTACTTACAGACACAGGGTGGAAATTTATTTTACCTTTACTTTTACCTTTACTTTTTACCTTTTTACCTCCGCCTATTTCTGCCCACCAACGAAACCCGTTTTCTTTTCGGACGTGGAAAACATCTATCTTCATAAGTATAGTTATATTTTACAGTCCTTAGAAGGCAGGGACGTAAATCGGTGGACATACGTTTTAAACTCACAGAATGAAAGCCCGCGTTAATAGGTGCCTTATACTGGAGGACAGAGTCGATATTCGGGAAGTTTTTGTAAATATATATTTTCTTAATAGAGTTCTGGTTCTTTGCGCACGCAAAACATATAGTGCGTGGGTCAAAGCGTTACATATGATGAAGCCCCAAGTGAATTGCCGAGGCGTTTAATGTATGAAATAGTGTGGGCGGGTGAAAAAGTTCATATAGACGCTAAACGAAAGAGAGCTTCTCAATGCTGTCGAGATACCGACTAGGAGACCATCCATGAAGATCGTTTAAAACCTCGTAATTGTTGCGATCTTCCACTGACTGCGGTAGGTATCAATTCGCTCTGGCCAAAATAGTGCCGGCACAAAAAATATCAAGATTTTTTTTTGTGCGACTTATTCTCTTTATCACTCCTTAAAAAACTGCGCACAAATATTAACTGCACCGTCAGATCTTGCAATGTGAACTAGTAGAGTAAGCTCTGAAAGACTCTCGCATAAATTTCTTTCTTTTTTTTAGAAGCAGGACCAAATATCCTAATGAAAGTATCGTAAACGTGTTTTTCGCCCACTCTAATCTGATTATATTTGGATTGGGGATAGTCTACATCAGCACTGAAGATAGCAGAACAGAAAAAAAACAAATGAGAGCAGTAAGAACAAAACGCATAGCTAAAGAAATGAATGTAAAAGCTTCTTTCCCTCAGAACATCGACTTTTGTTATTTCAGATACGCACATACGTGCGCGAGAAGCCAAAGGTTTAAGTGGGAAGGATATACGCGAATCCTTTTGCTAAGCTGCTTTTTTGCTGTCTTGTTCAAAGCGTCCCAAAAATGTCTTTGAAAATCTACATGTATAGCTGCTCCTTAGTGTGTACCAGCTAGAACCGTCTGTGCACTGAAAGCTGACGCATCGCAAGAGCCAAGACTATTGATCCGACAACCTAACCAGACGTGGCAGGAATGCAGACGCGCGGCGTCAGCGCAAAAGGTATAGAGACGCACCCCGGGAGCTGTCTTGCTATAACCTCACAGCTATTTTAGTTGAAACAGGCCGATAAACCAGTGAGCTTATCAGAGCTCATTACTGTGGCAAAAAAATAGGGGTTTATACAGAGACAAAGAGACATTTGTAAGTGCAGACGGATTATGCAGTTATTTTGGACGCAAGTCTATTTGTGCAAAAGTGTTCACATTGCATAGCCTTCTCACACCCACTATTGCTTTCCTTAAATGTAAGTGCTCTGGGGCATCAGAATCTTACCAACATTTTCACAGTGTTTTTTATTGAATTTTCACTGTTGCTTTCACCGATATGTGGTATTTTCGCAGCTAGTGTTTTGCTCATCTCATACCAATGCTAATATTTCACAGTTTAATTATTACATGGTAGTGTTGTACGCGGATTTATTGTGGCATACTAGGTTCTCATCGAAAACAACATGTCTAGTTGCATTGTAGCTCAGTATGAGCTACAATGCGAACGCACTTGGCAAAGCGGTCGTGCGTTGTAGCTCATACTGAGCGCGATAGTACACGTATCAGGGTACAACACTTTATGACGATACATGGAGTGATCCAGGCCATACCCGGCACTGTCTCGTTAATCTCGGGTTAATGAATACGTGAGTTCCGAAACTAAAGGCAAATCGTATCAAGCGGAAATGCGACAATTTTGAGCAAGGCCTACTGAAAGTCAACGCGGGCATATATTGGCTTTCTTATCAATATTGCCATACGCATTAAATGGTCACGAGTAAATCATTGCCATCAAGTCACGTTCATGACATACATAGATAAACGCACTTTAGGTATAATACATGTAAAATATTATAGTATTGTTAAATTTTGGTTAAGTTGGCGCAACAACACCTCCCATGGGCCCTTATTTTGCATATTCTAAACAACTCTTGAATTTATTGTCCGACAAACGATTGGACGGTATAGGAACTAGTTTGCAACTCAACCGTTCTCCCCTTCTAACAGGCCATGTATGCTGACACCCGGGGAAGAGTGTCAAGCACTGCCTTCTATTGTACTGACTTTATCATGAAATTAATCGCGAATGTTCTCTTTGTGCAATGAAACACACCAGCGCACGCCAGTGCCATCGATGTAATGAACAATAATGCAACCAAGCGCACCGGACTTCCCTGTTCAACTTCAGCATAGATCTAGGAATGCCGCGCGAGCCTGAGTGCACAGCCTGGCAACTCCTCTTGTCAGGCAATCCATGGGACATACACTTTTGAGCGACACTGTACACAATACGGCGATCAATCGAGGGAAAAAAGTGAAGAGTAATACGGGCTTAGTTGAAGAATCACGCACAATCAACTCGAGGATGTTGTTCCCGCAACTGTACTTCTTCCATTTGTAATAAAAGCTTTTAAGCTTCGTGTTTAAGAGTGGAACGCGATATCATTTATCAGTACATGTATTTAACACGCTTCTTCAAGTTAAAGACAACAACCCGCCCACTACGTCCCCCTAGTATCCATATCTAGCGTCCGTAGCAACTAAGACAGACCTCGAACGGCAGCTGAAAAAGAGATTTGTGTTTGAGCTTCCGCGTATCAAAATTACGTTTTCTCGCATATTCAAATTACAGTCCGCTGCTATAATGTCTGTAGATGGTTGTGTTTAAGTGTAGTACTTTAGGAATTTTCTGGCACATTTTGCTTTGATAAATTCAGTGATTTCAGTAACGCCTATTCGCCACGCGAAGGGCCTGCATGGTTCGGGATGCGTGGTTCGGGATTTTTTTTCTCCAACGGGAAATACCGCCGACGCCTAAAGCGGATTTTCCGCGACACAGGGCCTTTAACGCTATCGCGTTAAAACGTCTTTTGTGAGCTACTGAACACCATTTTTTTCTCTCGCCTTATGTTTCTCTTTTCTTTTTTTTTCTTTTCTCTTTTTTTTTCTGCTGAGCAAACAGCAGTCACGCGAAAATTCGGTCTTGACGTGTAAACTGTCATCGCCCCGCTGGAGCGTGGGGTGGGGATGGAAGTTCGGTTCTTTTATATACGATGGAGAACGGCGTCTGTAAACGACGAGCAAAGCAACGTTGACGTTCGGAACAAGGCACATCGCAAGTCTTGCCTCTGTCATCAATTTGTTCTTCCATCTACAAAAGTTGAAGGGATCGAGATGACAGTTCTCTTTCACTGTCATTTTCTGCTTCCATGGGAGTACATGCAAAAAGAAAGAAAAGAAAGAAAGCGCCAAATGCCAAACGAGGACGAAAGGAGGGGAAAAAATGTCATAAATCGATCTACAAGATGTGCCGTTACCTGGACGCGTGTTTTTAATAAATTATTTTATTTTTCGCTTTAAAAGGCTTGTTTTTACAGTCTTACACCATCTCTCTTCTTCGCTCTTCAATTTTTTCTTTTTTACGCGTTGCCAATCATTTATGACATCGCCTTGAGAACGAAGCTAAGTACCAAACAATACTCTGGGCACATCCATTATTACTGTTCGCAGGTGTTGCATTTATGAGAGAGAGAGATGGAAGAAAGGAAAGGCAGGGATGTTATCCAGAACAAAAATCCAGTTTGCTACCCTACGCTGCGGGGAGAGGGATGTAGAAAGATAATAAGAAAATACAGGAAGAGAGAGAGAGAGCAAGGAATAACAGTTAACGATTGTCAGTTATAGAGTCGCTCGGGCAGGTTTCTCGTCCGAAAGAACTGCAGCAATGCATTTGTATTTCTCTGCTGCGACCGCTTGTGAGGTCGGTATTAGAAAATTACGTGTTCTGACAATGTTATTTCGTCAATACGAGCTAGTGCAGTTACCCGTGTTGGTCTCTCTACGCCGTATTGAGGCAAGTCGCACAAAACGCGTTTAAGCCTTTCCTCGAGACCGCAGTCACCATTGGCAGCGTTGGCAGCCATTCCAGTGAAGGAAGCAAAATATGTTGTAAAGGCTACTCTTGGAAACGCCGGGTAGCATCGCGTTGGCAGAGTCCTGGTACGATGGAAAGGTGGAGCGAAGAGTCCAGGTGAAGCAGTCGGTTGTCTTGAAAACTTCATGTGTGCCACAAAGACAGCTTGATGTCTCGTGCCAGCATGCCAAGTATTCTAGCTGAATCTGAGCGTGACAAACGTACCAGTTGTGTGCTTGTAGAGAGAGAGAGAGAGAGAGAGAGAGAGATAGATAAAACTTTATTATGTCCTTGATGGGGTTCAGGGGTGGCGGGGGTGATGAAAATAACCCCCAGTACCCCCCTTCCTCAGACGGCGACCAGTACTTGCCTTCTGGCGGCGCCTTGGGCCATCCAGACGGCCCAGAGCTGCTCCTCTGGGTCTAAGCTGAGCAGAAAAGTCTTCCACTGCTCGGCCGCAGTTAAGATGCGTGTAGTGTTAGTGCGGTAGGTGTTGGTAGGTGAGGCTTTGGGGCATTGCCAGATAATGTGATCGAGGTCCGCGCGCCACGCACGCTTTGCAGAGTGGGTAGTATCCATCGGAGAAAATGCGGTTGTATAGCACGGGGTTCGGGAAAGTTCATGTCTGAAGTAGTCGCCAAGTGGTGTATTGAGACTTATTCAGTGTTTTGTGTGCTGGTGTGCAGCGTAACCGCTCTCTGCGGTAGTGGAAGAGGATTTCTCTGAACGTGACCATTCGGTCCCGCGCGTGACCGTGATGCGGAACAGAGGGCTGGTCAGGATCTGAAGATTCGGGAGAAGAATGATGCGCCCGGTGTGTGAGAGCTCGGGCGGCATCGTGGGTGGCTTCGTTTCCAGCCAGACCCGAGTGACCAGGAGCCCGGATGATCTGGACGCGGTGTTGCCTTGAGGGAGGAGCGCCAGAGAGCATCATCTGCGCTTGGGGCGCTATCAGTCCTCTTGTGTAGTTGCGAATGGCCGTTTTTCAAACGCTGATGATGCAGTGTGCATGGGTAGCCACGCAGGCTTAAGCGATGGCCGCTTCTTCTCCTTCTTCAGGTTGCGTGGTGAGTACTGATGCGGCCGCGGCGAGGCGGTGCTGCGAGCCCGCGACTGCGACGACCATCATGGCGCTTTGGTTGGGGTATTCCGCTGTGTCCACGTAGGTTACGTCAGCGGCTTGGTCATAGCGCTTTTGTAGTTGTTTAGCTCTTTCTGCACGTCGTTCCAGATTGTGTTCCGGGTGCATATTGCGAGGTATGGGCGGGATAACTAGCTGAGGGTGAATGTTTGGAGGGATGGGTACTTTTGGTCCGAATTGGGTGGTGTAGGTTATGCCTAGGGTGCCTAGAATGTACCTTCCCGTGGTGTAATTGGTGAGTCGTTCGTATTGGCTAATACGCTGCGCTTCAACAAGCTCCTCTGTGGTGTTGTGAATGCCGAGGGCGTCCAGTTTCTCGTTAGAGGTGGAGATGGGGAGATGTAGGACTTGTTTATAGGCCCTCTTGATCATGGTGTTGAAATTGAGCTTGTCAGTTGCATTGAGGCTAAGGTACGAGGCGACATAGGTGGTCCTGCTCAGGGCGTAGGTGGTTACCAGGCGTATAAGGTTGTTTTCTTTCATGCCATGATGTCGATTTGCGATGCGTGCAATGAAGCGAGTGGTTTGGTGCACATGAGTATCTAATTGCTTGAGTATCTCCGTGTTTCTGTCGTTTTGTTGGATGCACAACCCAAGGATACGGATGCTAGGTACAGTAGGTATGCGTTGCTGTTGCACGTGAAGTTCTATCTCAGGGGGGTGAAGGTCTGGACATTGACTTCCCCAATAGGACACGTTTAAAACCTTGCCACAACACAGGCACCCCCTTGCATCTATCCTAGCTACAACGGGAATACAAACGCAAAATTAGACGAGGAACTCACGGAGGCAGAAATCCGCGTGGCCCTACAAAAGTTAAACACCAAATCCGCCCCAGGCCCGGACGGTATAACCAACAAGACTCTCAGGAACCTGGATGATGAATCGATAGCCAAACTAACAGAATACATAAACGAGTGTTGGGTAAAAGGATAATGCCAACCACGCAACCATATTGGAAAACATCGAACGAATAGGACTAGGGCAACGGACGTATAACTACATCAAGAGCTTCCTATCAGATAGGAAAGCAGTCATCTCCGTCGGAGGGCTCAAGTCGCCCGAGATCGACATAGGAGGGGCCGGCACGCCGCAAGGCGCTGTCATCTCGCCGATGCTGTTTAATCTCGTCTTGATGGGACTCCCCGAAAAATTAAATCACATAGAGTCCCTGAATCACACAATCTACGCGGACGATATTACTATCTGGACCTGTGATGGCAGCGACGGATCAATAGAACAACGACTCCAGACAGCAATTAACACAGTAGAGGAACACCTCATAGGAACAGGCCTCACATGCTCTGCAGAGAAATCTGAACTTCTATTGTACCGCCCCACACTTAGAGGCAGGCCTCCCAAAGGATACGACAGAAACAAGGCTCATGAGGAAATCAAGCTACACACCAAGAACGGGCGGAATATCCCAATAGTCAACCAGCTCAAAGTGCTGGGTCTGGTAATCGAGAACAAAGGCACAAATACGGAAACCGTAAAGAAGTTAGACACAAAGGTAACAAACACCATGAGATTAATCAAACGAATTACTAACAAGCACCAAGGTATGAAGGAAGAAAGTATCATACGGCTGATACAATCATTCGTAATCAGACAGATCACATACATAGCAGCCTTCCACAATTGGTTTGCAGCTGAAAAGCGTAAAATTAACAACATGATAAAAAAGGCATACAAACTAGCTCTAGGGGTTCCCATCAGTACGAGCACGGATCTCTTGCTAAAGTTAGGACTCCACAACACACTGGACGAACTCATAGAAGCACAACAAACATCTCAAGCAGAGCGACTAACCAAAACCAAAACGGGACGGCATATACTAAGCAAACTAGGAATGAATTATCACAATCTATACGGGGAAAAGAGCACGATAACGAGAGAAATTCGTGACAAACTCCTAGTACCAAATATACCCAAGAACATGCATCCAGGTTACAATGACGGCAGACGCAAGAGTAGAGCAGAGAAAATTATCCGAAGCTTTGGGTCAGACGACAGAGCAACCTTCGTAGACGCGGCTGAATACCCAGACAGAAATAGCTATGTAGCAGTAATCGTAGATCACACCCAAAAACCCCTTACAAGCGTATCAGTTAATACCAAACATTCCGAGACCGCAGAGGAGGTAGCCATTGCACTAGCATTGGTCTCCACGAATGCTCAGTACATCATTAGCGATTCTCAAGCGGCCATTAGAAATTATGCAAAGGGTAGGATCTCTCCTGAGGCATGGCACATCATCAGAGTCAATGAAGCAAAGTTCTCCAATGCAGAGAAGAACGGCAGGCAATTGATCTGGTTCCCAGCGCATACGACTCCAGACATTCCCGCAGTCAACCTCAACGAGGTAGCACACCGCGAAGCTCGAGGTCTTACTCGCCGAGCTGAGCAAAGAGTGACTTCCATCGGTCAGGAGAACGCGGAGGAGGAAATCTGGAGAGAAAAAGATGTATTAACAAGATTTAGTGATATTACCAAATTCTATCAAAATCGGAGGCGAGTATTACCACCGCCTCACACTAAACTGAACAGAGCTGAGTCCGTTACTTGGAGGCGACTACAAACAGAAACTTATACGAGTCCCGTGCAACTAAAAACTTTCTACCCCGGTATATACGAGAGCGATATGTGCAAGCTATGCAAGTCTGTTAGAGCCACCCTTCAACACATGTTGTGGGGATGTGAAATATACCAAAATAAAATGGCAGTCTCCCCAGAAAATCTACGGGCGCGGTGGTCGGCCGTGCTGCTCAGCTCAGAACTCCAAGACCAACTTTGGGCCGTCCAGCGAGCCAAGGAAGCCGCACGGGAGCAGCAGCTCCCAGTGGCCATCTAGGCGGCCCCAGGCCCGGGCCTCCCAATCGCCGGATTCCAAATAAAGTTATCACACACACACACACACATCTGAATCAACTCAAATTTCGTACTCTATAGACGGCACATGTAACATCTAATCACACTGTGATTCCTTATGCCTTGTGGCAAATCCTCGCGAATAAAAAGAAAGCCAATTAGAATCACAGAAGTTCTTCGCCCCTCGTTATCGCTGAATGAAAAAAAAAACATCAATGACGCGACCAATCGCCCACAGTAAAGAACCTATTCGCCCTTTAAGGGCAAGCTAATAAGCGCGGAGCCGTAACAATATAGAAACGAAGAAACGTTTGCAAAACGATCTGAACCACTTGGAAACGTGTACCTTTTTCTTTCATAAATCGTATTTTGTTTAGGCAAATGTATCCTTCAGCATTTCCACTACGAGCTTAAATGTCAGAGGTGACACGGACACGTGTTGCGTATTTCATTAAAGCGTCTGCGAAGCCTAGAGCTTCTCGCCTATCGAGTCCATGGAGGCAAGAGCGCCTCCATAGACGCTGGTTTGCGATTCCGTATTCCATTTCGGCTGCGGAGAGGCCAATAGACACTACTACCTCAATTACGATTCTGTGTGGCGTACACTCGCCCATATCTTCAGATTATTTTACGGGAACGGGACCCTCAATATGCGGCCGAAATAAGGACACCTAGATTTAGTGTTGACCGTTTGGACTCGCGCCCCTTTCTGAAGAAAAAAATTTGGGCCGGCGGAGTCGAATTGACCCCACCCAACACGCCATAAAATCACTCCTGAACATTTCTATGAGAGACTGGCTTAGACGCTCGTCTCCAGGACATGTGTGACGTCAAGATTGTGCGAAGTGTGTTTGCGCGATAATATTTTGTGTGGACACAACTACACCGGCGTGTACTACGTCTAAAGTGCACATCCGCGTATTGGGCTACGTGTTTTATAAAGTATTGAAATCATATTTAGCGCTAGCGAACAAGGACAGGAGGACCTTCTGTCCTTGTTCGCTTGCGCTAAATATGCCTTCAATGTCTGTTTACCAACACGCCCAACAAATGGCAATGTTGTATAAAGCAGTTGAATGAATGAATGTTTGATGTTTAATAGCGCAAGAGCCAAGTATGGCCAAAGAGCGCCATGCCCGTGGTAATGAGTTCGCAGTGTAGTTATGAGTTCTATGAAGTCAGTATGACGTGGCTGCGAAGGGGCCTTAAAATAGTTGCTCTAAATTGAGTAAAATCTATATAATAAGGTTATGGTGATGACATATGACATGTAGTATGAACATTAGGATGCATTTCAAAAGAATTATACTTTCAGATTCTAAGATTGGCTAGAGCACTACTGCCTCCTTGAGCCCTTGAAACAAAAGGGCCTGGAGGCATCTGCTATGCAAAACAATTATCGCAGCGGCATCCTGTGGAACGAGGATGCTTTCCGAATTTAATGGAATTATAACATGTAAGATAACATCATTTGAGAAACCTAGGACTACCTTGGTGTTAAAAAGTGGTTCCTTACCAGGAAAAATAACCCGGTGAAGAGTGATGTAATAACGGTATGCAAGAGGAAAATGTTTCTTTCTCTCAGTTTCGGCTTCCGGACACTCCAGGAGCACATGGAGGACGGTCAGCCTCTCACCTCATCTACCACAAGTTGGAGGTTCATTTCCAGAAAGTAGAAAATTAGGGGTCCCAAATGTGTATCCTATTCCGAATCGAGAGAATATGACATCTGTTCGCCGTCATGTTGTTACGGAGGGCCAAAAACTTAACTATGGCTTTATCACGTGCAACTTATTTGTTTGCTCGTCCCACAAGCGTTGCCAGTAGTTCCGCAGTTTCCTTCGTAAGAGAGGCTTCAGATCAGTAGCAGGGACGGCAGCGGTAAGAGTAGCTCGCGATGTAGTTGATCTGGCCATCTGGTTTACAAGAACATTTCCCTCAATGCCTCTATAGCCAGGTACCCAGCATATATGCTGGTTAGATAGGTATGCTCTACACAGAACGGAGTAGAGCTCAATAAGTACTGGCTTTTGTGTTTACACAGTGACTTCAGGGCTTTTATGACGCTTAGAGAGTTTGTAAATATGACTGTTTTTTGAAGTTTTGATTTCATTATATACTTCACTGTCGACAATAGGGCATGGCCTTCTGCCGTAAATATGCTAGTTTCCGGGTGCACTGCGCCGGATTATGAAAAAGATGGGCCGATGGCTGCGTAAGATACCCCTGCAACTGACTTGGAAGCGTCCGTGTAAAACTCAGTGCAAGAGTACTTATACTGGAGTTCTAAAAAATGCATTTTAATATGTGCCTCTGGCGCATGTTTCGGGACATCTACAAACGACATATCACAGTCTACGAGCTGCCACTGCCATGGCGGTAACAGTTTCGCCTGAGTCATAGGACAATGTTCAAGAAGTGGAACGACCTCACTGCAGGTCGGTTATTGAAGAGTGCAGCAGCGGCGATATCGTTTATGGTTGAATGACAAGGATGTTCAACGTTCGCTTGTACTCTCGGTAAATATGCAAAACTGCTATATGAACGCTGCAGATGAAGTGACTACTGATTTGACTCTACGTAGAGGCTCTGGATTGGATTTGTCCTGAAAGCACCGGTCGCGAGACGGATACCCAGATGGTGGATGGGGTCTAGGATTTTTAATGCACTTGGTGTTGCAGGATTATAAATTATTGCTGCTTAATCAAGGCGGGAGCGGACAAGACTGTTATATAAGTTCAGAAAGGACTTTAGACACTACGCCATGTAGTGTGGGACAGAAGCTTGAGAAGGTTCATTGTTTTCAGACATGTCATTTTCAAATTTTGAATATGGGGAATAAACGTGAGCTTTGAGTTTGAAGTGATTACCAGGAATTTATGTTGACTAGTACGCTGGCTCTTTCTTAATTATTAGACATGCTCATGAGAAGGAGAGAAAGTTTTCAATTAGGCGACCTTTTACATCGCAACTAGACTCTTCCCACAAAGTATTATGTGCCTTTAAGTCGCCGGCAACTATGTAGGGCGCCGGAAGCTCATATATAGTTTTGAATATCTGTTTTGTTAGGTTGGTAATTCGGAGGAATGTATATAGAGCTAATAGTGACTAGCCTGTTAAACAACACCCCTCGGACAGCAACTGCCTCTAGAAGCGTACGGAGTTTTATTTCCCGGCAGGCAACACTTTGTCAACTATAATAGCCACACACCCGGACGACACGACAGTGTCATCACGGCCTTTACAAAAAATACCATACTGTTGGAGAAAATTAGTTTGCCTATGTTTGAGGTTTGAAACACACCTCATACATACGCAAACTGCGTCCAGCGCGTCCAGCGCCTCTTGCGAGGCGCTGGACACGCGCTCTTTCGAGCGCTTTGTTTGACGTGAAGGCCTCGGCACCTTGGATGAGACCTTTAAGGCCACCTGCTCGGAGGTGGATGGCCCTTTCTGCTGGGGTGGCGGGGCAGCGCTATCAGCAGCCGCCATGGGGGCAGATGCCGTAACTACCGACTCACTGCTTGTGGGTCGGACAGCCGCCGGAAGCCGTTGTGTCGCTGCCCCCTGACGCGTCACATCGGCAAAGGTGTTCTTGGGCAGGTATGAAACCCGCCGGCGTGCCTCCTTCAAACTTATGTTTTCTTTGACTTTGATTGTAACAATTTCCTTTTCTTTTTTCCGGTATGAGCACCACCGCGAGTACGCAACGTGCTCACCATCACAGTTTATACAGTGGAGAGTGTTCTCCCAAGACACGGAGGTGTGTTCATGGTCACTGGATTTCGCACAAGTTTGGCGGCCTGGGCAGCTCTGCGAACTGTGGCCGAAACGCTGGCATTTGAAATATCGGAGTGGATTTGGCACGTATGGCCGAACACGAAGTTTGATATATCCGGCCTCAATGGACTCGGGAAGGACACTTGAGCCGAAGGTGAGTATAAGGTGCTTGGTCTGGATCTCTTTGCCATCCCGCCTCATCTTAATTCGTTTAACATTCATGACGTTCTGTTCACTGAAGTCCTCCAAGAGTTCAGCCTCAGTAATTCAATTCAGCTTCAGCAAATCATCGTCCGACACAACGCCGCGGATGGTGTTTATAGTACGGTGCAGGGTATCTGTTAGTTGGGTCTCCCGAAATGACACTAGTTTCGGCAGTTTCTCGTATTGCTTCTTATCGCGGAGCTCCAGGAGGAGATCACCGCAGCCATCCTCGTTGCCTTATAGCCGGGACCAAAAACATCAGTCAAAAACTTTGATATGAGGAACGGTGAAATGGTGCGCACTTGTTTGTCGCGTTTTTCAGAGTAAACTACATGGAAGCGTTGGAAGTTGTGGACTCGGCGTCCGAAAAACTGGAATACATCTTCGGTGCGCCCTCTTTTCTGAGGGCGATCAGGGAAAGAAGGGAAGGAGCTTGCCATAGAGGAATGTAATTTGCGGCAATAACGCTAGCCACCCACCATGGAGCACTACAAGGGGACGCTACAAGGACTGTAAAAATAGGTCCTGCAAACGCGAGCTGTACGTTAGCACTATAACCAAATATGAAATAACCTAGGATGGTGTAGTAGTTCTGCGGAAAGCCGCAAGGTGGAGGGAAGTAATTAATAAAGGGGAAATGAGACATCAAGCCGTTAGTAGCAATTGCTACAAAGGAAACCCATACGGGTTCCTCGAAAGAAAAGCCTCAGAGTTGAAAAATTCGTCCTGGTTCGCGACACGAACCCGGGACCACCGCCTTTCCGGGGCAGCCGCTCTACCATCTGAGCTAACCAGGCGGCTAGCAGATGGCAGGGCGAAGTCGAATTTATCGACAACACGAAGCAAAGCCAAGTGTTTGATGTAGTAGTTCTGCGGAAACCCGCAAGGTGGAGGGAAGTAATTGACAAAGGGGAAATGAGACATCCACCCGTGAGACATTCACCTAACTGGTGGATGTCTCATTTCCCTTTTATCAGTCTAGGTTGGCTATTCACACAAGGAAAAATTGGAAGTAAAGGGAAGCGAGGAGAAGACAGGAAAGATGGAAAGTGAGAGGAAGACGAAAGCTGGAGGGAGAGATCGAGAGAGAGACAGGAAAAGGCAACTACCAATTTCCCCCGCGTGGGTCAGTCAGGGGATGCCGTCTACGTGAAGCCGAGGCCAAAAGGGTGTGTTGCCTCCGCCAAGGGGCCTTAAGGACCTGACACTCAGCATCGGCTCAACGCGCAGGATCCCCTTTTCACCGGACACGGCTAAGCCACGCACGGATAAACACGGAAGGGTCCAACCTTCGTGTGCTCGGGTACGTGGTGTCGCAACACACCAAACGCCTTCTGACGCAGACGCCCCTGCGGGGTATAAAGTAGTTTATTGTACTATGTCATACTCACGTGCCACCTACATCTCTCTTTCGCTGTATCTCCCACTTCCCGTTATCCCAGTGAGGAGTAGCAGGCTAGGCAGACGCTCACCAGGCCGACCACTCCTCGTTTCTCTTGATCTCGTCCTCCTTCTTTGAAAAACCTCGCTGACAACTCGAAGCCGAGCTTTGCAATTTTTGATTTCCAAGTATTTCAGCAATCGCCATGCAGCACTTTGCAGTAATATTCACAAGCAAGAAAAAGGAAGAAATCCTCCCATCCGTCCGTCCGTCTGTCCGTTCGTCCGTCACGGCGTCTGTTCGTCCGCTGTTTCTCTCTTTCGTTCTCTCGCTTTGTGTGCGTGCGTGCGTGTGCGTTGTGCGTGCGTGCGTGCGTGCGTGTGTGTGTGTTGTGCCTGTGCATGCATGGGTGCATGCGCGTGTGCGTGTGTTTGTGCACTAGCGAGAAATCTCTCATGGTATATATCCGTGTGTGAACAAGCAAGATAAAGAGCACAGCGACATTTTATGCAGCCAATGGATGTTATATAGAAAACCGTTTAAGTGTGCAAGAAAGAAGAGACCTAACTAGAAAACATTTGTTTACAGGCCTAAAATTTTCCGTTGCACATCCTTTGCGGATTGCATCAGTGAGCTGTTAAGAAACGGCAAGCTACTCTTCAGAGTAAATTCTAATGGAGGAGCAATGCGTCCAGACAAAAAGAAATATAATAGACGCATATTACCCAATTTTTGGCTTAGTCGCCCAGTAAAGCACCCGTCATAACAGCCCAAAGAACAAGCAAAACAACAACGCATGTACAAGGGACAGAAATGTGTGCAGGTATCCGTTCATGCCTGAAAATTAATTCCCTCTTCTTTCTAGCTCTTCAAGGCGTGCCTGAAAATCATTCGAATGTGCCTCTCTCGCTTGGGTTATTTAATAACTCAAGCGAGAGGGAGCCCTCGTCTTTTATTTCTCTCATATCGGGAAAACCCAGCTAGCGCTGAGCTCCGTGACGTTCTTTAATCATTAAAGAAGGAAAGCCCCAGCTATTTCACCTTTGTTGCTGCTCGTTCGTCATGCTGACTTTTCTGCGTCTGGCAAGTAGTGTGCAGTACTGGGGTAAATTCAGAGCCAACGTCAGCTCTTTTTGAGGATATTTCGTATGCTTTTGGCCTGTTAGAAAACTTGGTCATTTGCCACCATCTTGGCTTTTCTGGGTGCGCAGTTGCCAGCCAATTACAAAGCACCTCTAGTGCAAAGAACTTTGTGCTGAAAATAAGGGCCTGGTAAACTGGTTCTGCTTCATCCTTCGAAAATATGGACGTCTATCGCCCGTATTTTCGGGGTGGCATCGCGTAGCATTGTGCGCGTTGGTTTTAGGCTGCGCAAGTGTAAGATGGATTAACTCGATGCTAGCACACTTTCAGGATGACCAAATTCTAGAGCGCCCTTTTAACTTAGTACGGTTATTTCCATGAGGCCACAGTTTACGTTTCTCTATGTAAGCTTGTGCACCTGCTTTTCGAGCCTTCTCTCGATGGCGCTTTCAAAGAAAATTGCGCGACCAGCTGCCCTTTCGGGCATATGGCGCGTTTTCATCCTAAAGAAAGTGGCCGTGGCGTCAAATTAAAAACAATAAAAGATCCAATAAAACCCGTTCAAAATATGCCGTTCGCTTCTGCTTCAGAAATACGCGCTAAAGTGATACGCAAGCTTAATATCACGTCTTCAGTGTCTACATGTAAAGTCCTTCCGGTTGCTGCACTTCCTGCAGCTTCATTTGTAGTATACTAGTTGTGTAGACAGAACCATTGTTGGTTCACCCTGCAAACCTCATTGAATGGTGATAACCTTTCTACAACGCTGCCGACGTTTCAACGGCACAACGTGGCTGCGAATGTGATCTGCATAAGCTAATGCTATTCGACGCGCTTAATAGTGTAGCTATCTTTTATCTTCTCCAACACCGTTTGTGAAAAACAATTAGAAGCACATCACAAAACAAAAATCAGAACGTCCAGCCTTGCCGGTGCGGAAGTAACAGCTCCATGTGAAACATCACATGTGGCAACTCTTACTGTTCTTTCTTCTTTATTTTTTTTTCAGCATGCTGTCCCACAATACATTGGGTCATTCTGGAAGGTGCGCCCGATGCCAGATTATCGGATGAAGACATGCTATCTACGGCTGTTGCAATACATTCATAGAAACAGTTTGTACTCTATTGCTGACAGTACTATAAAATACAACCTTCGTGAGGTAAAACTACGTGTACCGCGTACACGCACGAATTATGGTAAACAAAAGTTAAGTTTTCAAGTACCCAACGCCCTCAACAAATTTCCCTTTAGAGATGATTTCTTTTTATCTAAAAATGTGTTCAAGAAAAACATGAAACGACGTTTGATTGAAGGCGAAATTCCAATGTAAGAAAATGTATCTACCGTTTCTTCATAAATACGTTTCTTTCTATATTTCTTGCAGACAAGCAACAATAGTTTGCTGCATTTGCATGTTTTCGCGTCTTAATTCAGCAGCCATGTACGCATTGCATTTGTACGTGTATAACTATGTATGCTTGTATGTTACCTTGCACATGTTTTTTTTTTTTGTTTTTTTGCCGAATTAAGTTTCACTGCGCACATTGTAGCTTTGTTTTGACATATTTGTCGCGCCTTCTATGTACATTATTCTTTTTTTGCATTTATATTGGTATTGCCAACTGTATGGGTGCCGGGGCCTCGTCAGGCCTTACCGCCTTTTGTCCCGGTCCCCTCTTTTCCTTGAAAAGAAGAATAAACGTCACTTCACTTCACTTCACTTCACTCATTCCTAGACGAGTTTCTCTTGTTATATCTGGACCGTATATACACTGCACAAGAAAACTGGGAAGTGCTTAAGCGTAAATTATTCAGCTAATAAACAGCCATGTCCCACAGAGGAACGTGTTTCTAAACTAATGCCCCGGGGTACATTCCTGATTTGAGCCACTTATCTAACCGGAAAAAAACACTATTTTATTTTCGTGCTGCTCGGCTGTCATGATTTGCTAGTCATTGGTCACGTTACAAAAGTACGGCAGCTGCTTAAACAAGGGCACTAGGACTGACGAAACATTCTTTTTTTCCCTCAGTTCTTACTTGCATGCTTGAATCTCATGTCAAACAGTTATGAAGAACGGTCCGAGGTAACAGGGCAGGTAAAGTGAGCCTATTAACACAACAGAGAGTTCGAATTCCTGAGCATCTATGCACCTCAGTACTAAACGAAGTCTTTATCACAGCCTTTTCCGACGTGTCTAATACGTAACAACCAGCACTGCCAGTGCCCAACCAGTTGCCGATGGATCCGATTATTGTTAGTTCAGAAGGAATTCGCTGCTTGATCAAGCAAATCAATATTTCTTCTGCGTGCGGCTGTGACGCCGTAGCTATTAGGTTCCTGAAAAACGCTATCGAATATTCTTCTATTATCCTAGAGCTTATACTCGTGAAGTCGCTCCAAAATTCTTCTTTCCTACAAAACTGGCTCACAGGCAAAATCATCCCCGTCCACAAATCTGGAGCACCACCTGACACACGTAATATCCGCCCAATTTCACTTACATCTATCCTTTGTAAGATATTAGAACATATCCCATTTGCCCTCCTCATCACGTTTCTTGGTGACAATTTTTTTTTTTACTCCGGCACAACATGGCATTCGAAAATCTTATTCCTGTGAGACACAACTACTTTTTCTTCATCAACGACTTTCACTTATCCCTTCACACAGGATATACCACCGACTGCATCCCTCTCCATTTTGCTGAAGTTTCGAAAAAGTGAATTACTCGCTATTGTTTTACAAACTAAGCTTCCGTAACATTGATCCACTTGCGTTTGGTTGGATTCGGGCTTTCTTATCTAATCGTACGCATTTCGTCTCGACTAACAATCATGACTCACCTACTGCTCCAGCGCAATCAGGTGTTCCACAGGGATCCGTAATTGTGCCTTTACTTTATCTGATCTATATTAATGACCTACCTAATAGCCTTGCTTCAAACATACGCTTATTCACAGACGATTGCGTAACTTATTGCTTAATAACGAAGAATAGCGATCTCACTGAAATTCAAGAATTTTTGCACGTCATCTTTATCTGGTGGAACAAATGGAAAATGGATTTAAATGTATCTAAATGTATTGCGCAATGTTAAGACATAACCGAGAGCGGAAAAAGTTCAAGACAGGAAGTAGCGTCACTTGCAACTAAGTTTATTGGAAGCGGATGGTATCACAGTTATAGGAGAAGGTGGCAAGGTACCCAAGTACGTTTTCGCAAAGTAATCAGAAACAAAGTTGCATCTTTGTCCAATCATACAGTCCAAAAACTGTCGTTCTGTGCTACCTAATGCCACAGGCGTATCGCTGACACAGACGTCACGTTTCATATTGATAAAGTAAGCCTCCAATAAATTCCGCGCCCAGGAACCTTTCCTTCTACCAAGTATGCGGATATTGGAAAGATCTGGCCCACACATCCTGGAATCGCAGTCCGTAGATAAACGTGCACTAATCTTATTCTTGACCGACAGCTCGTGTTCTCTCGTCCTATCGTTGACGCAACGGTCTGTGTAGCCTATATACAGGGTATTTCAGCGAAAACAAATCTTTAATGGTGGCCTGCGGCAGAAATCACACGTCTAGGCGCACGTTACTTGCACAAAAATTTCAAATGCATAATTGACTAATTACCTAAATTTCACTAATAACTATTTAGCTAATTACCTTATAGCCCATACTGCAATTTACAAATTCTAGCCGTGGAGTTCCCAAGGCGGATTCACTTGGACCGAATTCTCAGGATGACAGCAGTTTCGAGGTATTGATTCCCGAACTTTATAGAGAAATGCATTGGCGTTCCAGTTAATTTGTTAACAAAACGTTGTTTCATGCATTCACACACACAAGTAACTGGAACGCCAATGCATTACTAAGCAAAGTTTTGGAATTACTATCCCGAAACTGGTGTCGTTTTTTGAAACTGGTGAGACTTTTGAAAGTGTTCGCTGAAACACCCTGTATATGCTGCCGCAAGTATGGAAATGTAAATGCATGCGCGTGTCTCGCCCTTCATCAACGTGCCCAAATTATACCCTCAATAATACTGGCCTTTCAAATGTCTCGTTAATCAAATACCGAGGTGTTATCATTACCAGTAACCTAACGCGGAAGGATAATATAGATTCAATCACTGCAAACGCTAACCGAAAGTTAGCATACATCAAACGAAACTTCTTAGCCCCACTTCCGTTAAAAAAGCTACTGTACACTACGTACATTTGCTCACTTCTTAAACTTGCTTCATCCATCTGGGATCAGTGCAGTGTCACTTCAACTAACCAACTAGAAGAAATACAAAATCGTAGCGCTCGTTTCATATCGTCAGACTCCAACCGCACGTCCAGTGCATCCTACATGAAGTCCGAGCTTAACATTTCCCTACCTGCAACACGCCGGCAGTTGTCATGGCTCTGTTTGTTCCACAAAGTATTTTATCTCAATCACTACCTTCAAACGCTTTTGAAAAAATCACCACCATACATTCCGCGTGTTGACGATGCACAGGAGGTATGTGTGCCAAGATAGAAAACCATGACATATTCTGAATCTTTTTTGGCGAAAATCTGTATCGATTGGAACCACCTACATCAAAGTTTTGTACTACTTGTGCTCCTTTGATCGATTATTTTGCACTGCTTTGTATATCTGTGTATTCACTTCCACTGTTCTTTTTCTTGTTTTTGCTTTTTGCTCGTGCCTGCTCTCCTGTGTAATACTGGAAAACCCTGAGGGCAAAAATAAATGAAATGAAGCAGTTCTGTATAGACGGCATACGTAAGCGGCCCCATCCCCATGCTTTGACCGAGCGCGATAACCAACGTTTCAACAGCGAATGCGCCAGTCAGTAACAAACTGTTCTTGGCTGCAAAAAGCGTTGTTATCAAACGGCCTCTTACCGGCTGACTCAGAGTTATAGCTTTCCCGACAGTGCGTGATTTTGATTTTGAGGAGAGGGAGCGCAGCAGACTCGCAGAAAAATTGCCGCGTCGGTTGCTTTTCGGGTGAGCGAGCGAAACACAGGCTTTCGCTTAGTGCCTCGGCTCCTCCTGAAACACCAGCTCGATCACAACAACGTCGCCGGCTAGCTCCACCGTCGAAAACGACGGTCGGTCACTCAGACTTAGAAGAGCTCTTCTCGCTTCCCCGATTATTCGAACGACGTGACCTCGATCGAACCAAATCGCATACCGTTCCGCTTTCTTGGCTACAAGTCAGAAGTTGTCGCCATCTGTGCCGCGGAAAAACGACAGACATCTTTACCAACAAACCTATGAGTGATGTTGACAGAATTCTGCAAATGGTGCCGTCCTATTCGAGAAGTAGGCGCCGGCACGTTTTCGATTTTTGTATTTATTTAAAGCCATGATTTCTTGGCAAACTCGCGCAGACCTTACTGACCCCAAGGAGGTTTAAACAAAAAACTACTGGAGTGAATGGTAATGATGTTTCGAACGTAAAGCGAGGATGCCGTGATCTTATTCAAGGTGCGAGGAGACATCAGGGAATGATATCATGAGAAGCCAACAAACACTGACACCAAAGACAACATAGCTCAATTGGTAGAGCATCGCACGCGAAATGCGAAGGTTGTGGGTTCGGTTCCCACCTGCGGCAAGTTGTTTTTTCATCCACTTTGATTTCCATTAATTTATCGTTTCTTCATTCCATTTATTAAGCACAACTAATTTCCCCTATGTTGTCTTTGGTGTCAGTGTTTGTTGGCTTCTCATGATATCACTAATAAAAATCGGGCCCCTCGGTTAACCCCCTTTCTTCTCGTTTATCAGGGAATGATGCAATATAGGAAACGCCACCTTTCACCTCCCTCAAGTGTAAGATGGCTAATTTCACTGTAAAGATCCTATTAAATGTATACCTTCGTTTCACTGGTTTTAGGAGGAGAAACCTGAAAGCCGTGGCCCATTATTTCAGAGTTATTGATATCCATAATCAGCCAAATATAGCCAAAAAAATTTTTTTTCTTTACCACAGCGTTTACATTCGCAAAGCAAAATCACTAAGTACTGAGAGGACTGCAGCCTGAGTGGCAGTCTTTCAGCGGTGAAGTCAGTGCAAGCGCTGGCTTCACCTCTGCTGATGATCAGTAGCGAGCACTGCCACTCCAGAATTCTTTTTTAACCCTCCTTGGCTGACAATGGCTGCTGTTGCTTTGCTGAATATCTCACACGCAGGACAGCACGCGTATAACGAGTCGGATTGCATGAAGCCCGATGGGCCGGTTTACGGCTCTGTTCTTAAAGGAATTACGAAGTGAAGCAACAAACGGTACCTAAATATTCTCACTGAAATAAATATATTCGTTCAAGCGCATATTGCCTTTTTTTTCCACGAAGGTTTCCACGTCTGCTCGGTCAGTTTCTCACCGAAGAAATGTCAGCCGATTTTGGAGATAGCGTTTATGCTAGCAGAAGTGTTAGCTTCAAGCGCTGTCTTCATTCCTATTCTCCATCTCTTCCGTCCCTTCCCCTCCTTCCCACGCTGCTGAGCAATGTTCGAGTGTCAGCCGCACGTTAGACAGTTACCGTACGGTCAGCACGCTTTCCTCTTCTCTGCCAATCGATCGATCTCTCTCTCTCTCTCTCTCTCTCTCTCTCTCTCAACAGTAAGCGGGCTGACCCCGGAGACAGTGCAATCCACGGTCTTGTGGGTCACGTGATAGGAGTCCTCACGACTTGCAGGGCAGGCACGTGTATGCAGCCCTGCTGAAAAACGCAGCGCCGAAAATGAACAGTAGGATATCGTTTAATTAACCGCTTTACGAAAGCTTCGCTTCACATATATTTCAATATTTACGTTGGATTTGCATAATTCTTTAGAAATGCGTGCTCCTTTAACGGGATTTGAAATGCGAGTTACTCAGGGCCGAAATGCGTTTAAAGCTTTTCACGAAGCTCTACAGCATTCTCTATAGAGTTTCCACGCGAGAAATATTCGCCATCAGCGCGAAGTTATGGGTCTGAGCTGGCATGTATCACAATCTGTGATTGAAAGGTATAAATGAGCCAGCAGGCTACTTGCAAATGCATCTCGAGTTTTTAAAAAGACAAATAGTGCATTTGCAATTGTCACTGTCATATGAGAAATATAGTAATGTTGCTTCTTAATTTTTGGCTTCTTTAAACGTCGAATGACACCATATATCATAGTAAACGGCTTCGAATGAAAGCATGTATATGAATTAGATCGCGTGCATTTTTTTTTTCATTTCGTCGTTATCAGAATAGAAACACCGCGGTTGGTTCAGAACCTCTAAGGCAACATTAAGCAGAGTGAACGCTATAGCTGCTGGGTCATCGCTGCGGGTGGCTATAACATTTATGTTCATATTTGCTTAACCGATGACAGGAAAATTGCAAGAAACAAACATACATACATACGCACGCATGTATAAGCGAGCAAGCGAGCAAGAAAAAAAAAACTAGCAATTAATGCATGTATCGGAAACTGCCAAACCTTCGAAGTTGCTTTGCTATTTCACGCTGGATTTTTGTTGGCTTCTTAAAAGCTTGAGGATATGCAAGACAACACCCTTTTTAACCACAGTGAAGAGCCCGGCTAAGCGACGCACGCCGCAGTGGCTTAGTGGCTATGGTGTTGCGCTGCTAAGCGCGAGGTTGCGGGATCAAATCCCGCCCGCAGCGGCCGCATTTCGATGGTGACCAAACTGAAGAACGCCCGTGCCTTGTGCACTTTGGGGCACGTTAAAGATCCCCTGGTGGTCAATATTATTCTAGAGTCTCCCACTACGGCGTGCCTCATAATCAAATCATAGTCTTATCACGTAAAACCCCAGAAATCAATTCGGTTAGACGACTTCCTGGGATGCGAAACGGTGCTCAGGTTCACCAGACAGTGTTAATGTTTTCCAGGTTGTCACGATTAAAACTAACCTATATTGCAGCCCAAGTCTAAGCGACCATCATCCTTGATGACTTGTACGATGCCAAAGACATCACGTGAGAGTTATCCACGTTTAATACCGTCGAACAAAGGGCGAGTTTTTGTTGCCCCCACGTATGCGGATTCATGATAGACAAACACCTGCACTGCGGCTTCTTTAAGCATGCAGCATTTTCCTAGCACACTAGCGACATCTATGGCTGGAACTTTCGTAAAACGGCAGCTTTGATGCATTTCCAAGCCAAAATAAAACAGGAGCAACTTTTGTGAATCGGAGCAAGGTGGGCATTTCTACTACACTCCGAGCGAGCAGTCAAAACAATTCTTTTATCGATGAGAAGTAATCGTGCCAAATGCTCGCTCAACGGCTTGTCGCGTGCTACAAGACGCACCAAGCATTCGAGAATCAGCACTTTGAAATTGTATGCGTATTGTTTCATGTGATCGCGCTTAATTCTCTAAGACAGCGCCTTAGTAAACCATGCGAGAGCATTTCTCTTTTCTGCGGTGAAGCAGCGCACTACTTCAGCCTGGGTGGAGCCACGGCTGGCACTCAAGCACTAAATGCTTGTCAAACCAGCCCCTGTCTTCCCGCTTATCATGCACCGCAGCCGGTCTCCCTCTTACTAACATATTCGCAAAAAAAAAAAATGCGCCCTCCCTAAAGAGGCGTGTCTGTCATTTCGTGTGCCCGACACATGGTGCAATACCAGTCTTCGCTCATACGGCCTTTCTTCTTTCTCCTTGTGAAATGATTGCTGGCTTTCACTTTGTCATCGGCAGTTACATAATTTCACTTTAAAAATTAAGTTACGGGGTTTTACGTGCTAAAACCATGATCTGTGTGTGCGTGCGTGCGTGTGTGTGTGTGTGTGTGTGTGTGTGTGTGTGTGTGTGTGTGTGTGTGTGTGTGTGTGTGTGTGTGTGTGTGTGTGTGTGTGTGTGTGTGTGTGTGTGTGTGTGTGTGTGTGTGTGTGTGTGTGTGTGTGTGTGTGTTCTTTCGCTTTCATCGAAATGCAGCCGCCACAGCCGTGAACCGATCCCGCGACATCGTGCTTAATAAACCCCCTTTATAGTGGCATCAAATATGCCTTTATATAGCTTTTATTTAATTTCTTGGTGTTTACCGTGTTCGCCACTGACCACTGTTCGCGTGTAATGTAAGTCCGTCCTGAATGATCCTAACTCGGCACACAAGGAACATTAGACGATGGGTTCAAGATTGATTTATGTGGCGATCTTAATTTTTAGGCAATATGTAATTACTTGTGTTTTGTACTTTGTGGGGTCTCTCACACCCGTACTCTTGGGACAAAGGAACGACAACACAGTAGTGCAAACAATCACAAGGGCATTTATTGCACCTTTCATAGATCAGTGCCTGCTAGCCGAGTTGCTATCCACAAAACATGCCGATGGGCGCGCGACAAATCTAGAAGTCTGACTCACCGCGACCGGAAGCGAGCGAATATGTTCGCCCCATGCTGGATCCCAAGGCCTGGTCGTTCGCGTGTATGGTCACGCGAATCGTGGCGCGTTCGAGGGCGGCCACGCGAGGCGGTCTCGCAGAAGCATGGGTCGGCGCGCACGCGGGAGACGTCCCCGCCGCGCGCCGACCGGGCAAGAGGGTCGCTGCACGTGCGGCACGACCGTCCCGCTTCCTGTCTCGAACCCAACAACGACAGAGCGCCTTGTCTCCCGGCGCCCGAGTAACCCCGCAGCGGCGCGACGCTCGCGCCATCTCTCGCACCGCGCTCCAACCACACAACCGCCGCGGGCATCACGCAGGCCACGCGCCGAAGCCGGATCACAGGAGACGCGCCATGCGGGAAAACTAGATCTCAGGGGAGGCGTGAGAGTCACGCATCCCCACAACTTGTAGAGTAATTACATGTGCTCCGTGTTTTCTCTATTCAAAATATTTGACTTTATGCATGTGTATGTATACCGAACTCATGCACAAAACTTTCCGATTCCTGTACTCTTGGACTGTGTAGTTTTTATTCTTCTGTTCTACCGAGTGTTATGTTTTGACATTATTCTCCCTGTTTGCACGTGTTTGTTCTCTTTGCTAAGTGACAAAGAGTAGCCGATGCAGCCATAAAGGCGCCAACCTTTCCTGTTATTTATTTCAATAAAAAGAAACATGCCTCGCTGACGTTATATTATGCTTGACACGTCATATGTTTACAGACCGGCGTTTTTTATTCAAATTTGGAGAGGTTGATTGGAGAGGTTTGCATGTTTTGCCTTTGCCACAATTTATCACTTCGTAAGCGTGAATTTGGGGAAATTTTTTACCGTGTCTCATTTCGCGCACGTATGACGTACCTGATGGGCCGATGCAAGCGGCAGAAAACACGAGCGCAATGATGATTCAGTGACATGTAGGCCGGTGCACCAAAAGGAAAACAAATAATGCGTTCAAATATGCCACTTGCGCGAGCGGTATTTTTGTATTTCTAATTCATTATATGCCTCTGAACGTATGAAGTAATTTGTCTTGGTGCGAGAAGAACCAAGTGGTCCAAACATTATTATTTGCATTCATTTGATGGCCGGGGTAGTTGGAGAAGTATGGGAGAGGCCTTTGCCCTGCAGTGGGCGTGACCAGGCTGATGATGATGAGTATGATTTCTTTATATATAACAGAGCCCTTTTTCTTCTTTTCTTACTTCTTGTCGGCTTTCTCCACTTGTAAATCATGGCTGCCCTCTATATCTGCTTGCTATCCGTTTGTATCCAATACAATTTTTTTTTCTCGTGTGAACCTTAGTTGTTAAGCAGGGCTTGTGTTCCTGACTTCCTTGTTTCCCTCACACATCTCGCGCGACGTCAAAGACGAGCATCTCAATGAAATCATCCGTAAATCCCGTACTGTTTCAATACCAAGACGTTTTCATGTTTAGAATAAACCGTATGATCCGATCACACATTATACAAACATGATAGCTAGCTTCCTTTGAAGCACTGCTTCTTCTTTTCTTGAGTAGGCACGTTTCTTCTCTTTTTTTTTTTTTGTACGCGGCCGTGGTTTGTGAGATGAGTCTCTGCTCAATTGTGGCGGCAGACGTAATCATGGTAGGTGCAGTGGCCCGTGACAAATAGTTTTTATAAACAAAAAGCTTCTCTTCACTGCCGATTAAGTAATCAAGGCCCGCATTTTCAAAGTAGTTCGCAATCTATAGAGCTTTTTGTAAAAGTATACGCCGTTCATATTCACAGGAATTCTTACGAATGCACTGTAGGCGAAGTCGTCCTGCTTTGTGCGTTTTGTACTGTAATTGTGCTGTGTATTTCGCTTGTTGAAACTTCCGGTGAAATGTACATTTATTTTTGTTATGAATATGTTTAAGCCTGCTTACACTTGCTTTGTGTCGCTTCACTAACCGAAAACAAGTCCCTGGCATAACAAATTATGTGAACGGCACTCATTTGACTTTTATATAGCGTTGTGATATTCGGTCTCATTTTACCGAACCAAGCATGCAGCATATAAATGACGATTAGTTTTGTATTTGAAGCTGCTGTTCCACACTAAAGCAAAGACAACACTAAGTAGGCAACAGGATCGAGCAAACTATAGCTCTCATGTATTGCTTTTTTGATGAATATCAAAGCACCAGTCCTAAGCAAATTCAACTAAATGATAGCAGTAATTGCAGCATCAATTGGTTCTTTTGTCGTCTTGCTTAAGCTTAACTGTGTTTCTCGCGATGCAGATAGAGTTTACTTATTCAGGCCGCGTCGGAAACACATGGTTTGAAGACGAGAGCGGATAGCGCTACTGAAAGCAACGGGATGCTCGAGAAATAAGGCGAATGCGCCGACGGCGTCTCATTACTCTCGGCTTACGTGTTTCGCATTCAGCGCACTACTCCTAACCAATTTTCCAAGCCAACCAATGGTGCCACAAGACGTGACAAATACCAGAAATACAGTATAATCGAAGGAACAAACAAAGGATATCGCAACTTGGAACTTCAAATTTAAGGATTGGTAGAAATAAAAAAAAGTGCTGCATTACGAAAGCCCGATAGTTTCTCGCTTTGTGAACGATGCCTGACTACAGCTAAACATTCAGCACCATTACACGCTCGCCTAAGACGGGTAGCAAGGTCTTCACGAAAGAGTGGCGTAATAAGGGCTTAAAAAGAAAGACTAACGCTCTCAAGGCGTGCGAAATAAAACTCCTGACATTTCCTTTTCGCGAAAAGCACCCCCGAGGTTGCAGTATGTCGCGACAACAGGCAAATATTCAAATAACCGATCCTGTAGATGTGGGCAGCAAAAACGCGACTGCGTGACAAGTGCCGATGCGTAGCGCTAAGCACGAGAGCGTCTTGCCAGAGATACCGTCTCCCCAAATTCCTCATCACGGTCTAGCGACGCACAAGACGAGAGGTGCACAGGAAGCACATCGGTGAAAGTAAAATGATGGACGAATAGCAACATCCGCCGCCGCCTATCCTCGTCGTGCGTCGGAGCTTCCTGAATACTCGGAATATTGATTCTAGACTACGTTTACAGCGAGCTCCCTCGGTAGGCGTTGAGAATATCGAGCTCAAGCGAATATTCTGTGCATTATACAACTGAGTGCCGATCAATCTGTCGAGGATTCACAGTTGAACTATGTGCAACGCAGCACGGCGCATGTTGTGTCTGTCTCGTGGCCGCCTCCTTGTCCCCGCTTCGAGCTGCACAGTTTAGTCGAAGCGAAGCTTTCTTTGCGAATCCTCCCAGACTATCCTGACCGTGGCTGGTGGGAGCTGCTGCCTTGCTGAATATATAATTTTCACGCAAATATGTCTTACTATCGAAACGTTGGCCAGCCTTTCTGAGGCACCTTATCCCTGTTTATAACATTTATACCACAGTGAGCTATTCCATCTGTCAGCCCCATTCTTGATTTTGAATATATAACATATGCTTTAGGAAAAATAGGATTACGTGGCCGATGGTGAGATTAGTCCTCTGTCCACCAGCACTGGAGCCCGAGGCTCAAACCATGAGGCCATAAGCTCACGTATGCTTCTACCGTGCCAACGCCGATTAGCTCTGTGAGGTAATCGCCACGTGGGTTACATTGCGTAACGCTGGTGCGCGAGTGCACATGCGCGCGCGCCCGTTTTCTTCGCGCCACAAACGCAGGAATGACATGGACAAATTTATAACATTTTATTGAGTGCTTCCCGAAAGCTTCGCTTCACATAGACTCCAAGACGTGCGTTAGATGTGCATAATTTTTATGTATGTGCATACGCTATTCACTCTGAAGTTGTTTTTTTTTTTTCAAGTTCTTCGGGAGTTTAATGAAAGCTTTGTCACATGAGACGAGCAAGCAGGATTTGGGAGAGCGCAGTCATTTTTCATTCTGCATACTGTTTGCAAGACGACGAAGGCACCAGCAGGTATTAATTCAACGGACTTTAGATCGTGTGCATCGTTTTTATCATTTTCCGCTCAAGGTTATAGAGGAACTAAGAATAGAAAGGAAAAGGCCCCTGGAAATGCACTCCTTTTCGCTGAAGGCAAACAGAGCTGTATAAGTTTGAGCTCGTCTCACCTGTAAAAACACACCAGGTTTATTAATGCGTTACGAATTAAGTAAGAACGTTTCGTCACATGATCAGCAATTGACGCCGGCCTATCGCAGACATAGGGAGTAGATGACTCTCGCCTTTTCAATTTGCACGGCCATGGCGGCCGCATTTCGATGGGGGCGAAATGCGAAAACACCCGTGTGCTTAGATTTAGGTGCACGTTAAAGAACCCCAGGTGGTCAAAATTTCCGGAGTCCTCCACTACGGCGTGCCTCATAATCAGAAAGTGGTTTTGGCACGTAAAACCCCAAATATTATTATTATTATTTTCAATTTGCAAGCATATTTTTATTTCTGTGATTCATGTGACATCTGTATTTGCAGGGTCACTGCCCGCCAGCCGGTATTCCAATGAGTGAAAATACCTGAAGTTCCTGACTTGAGTGCCCGACTGTAGTCACGCGACACCTTCTTGAGTGCATCTGGTCTACCTGAACTTTTGTCCTAGTCTCTCTATATATATTTCTCGTTCCCCTCCCTGCGAGTATCGCAGTCAATGAGGCGAAGTCTGATTAACGTCCCTACGTTTCCTTTCCTTTCTAGGATAGGTGAGGGGCCCTTCGATACACGTGAAGTGTTCTGCAGCATATTTACCCGAGCTTCGCAGCGGCGCCTGCCCTCATCATCGGCCTGGCTTCGAGGGAGAAACAAGGGCATTTCTTTTGCGTGCTTCTGAGGCTTGCTTTTGTGCTGGCACGCGAGTTTGGCGATTCGATTTTGCTTCGCCACTCTTCGGTCACCGGTGTCGTGCTCAAGCACGCTGGAAAGAGTGGGATACATTGATCGACCCTGCCTGCACTACTCGGATCCACAACCGTGACCGAACTCGCACTCCTCAGGTTTCTCTCCGCCTCTCGCTTTCACTACACCCTTTTCCACTGTTTTCTCTTTCTGTCGAATGACTGTCAATAAAGGATTGCTGAGAATTCATCCACTGACAGCAAAACATTGTGCACGGAATGTATTCCGGGAACATAGTCTCTAGAACGAGCTTCTTTGCTTGTATCACTGGGTAGTTTGTTTGTTTGTTTGTTTGTTTGTTTGTTTGTTTGTTTGTTTGTTTGTTTGTTTGTTTGTTTTACTCGGAGCCATTTATTTTTTTGGAGACCAGAGACTATAGGTAGAAAAGAACAAGAATAAAAAATAAAGAACCATATTTAACCATACGGTGAATTAGCTAGCAATACGAGGGAAAAGAAGATTTACATCATGTCGTGCGCTATTCTTCCAGCTCAGCATTTTTTTTTACAGTGACAGCAGCTACTCCCTCGACTTTCCCGCACGCCCTCAAATTGGTCCACGACTTCATCGATTTAGCGCGAATTCACCCAGCTCTATTCAACGACAAAACGACTACAAAAAAAAAAGACCAGAACAATGACGACGACGCCACATATCGCAGGTGCGGAAGGCTTTGGTTCCGCACCTGCGATAAGTGGCGTCGTCGTCATCTCCTACACCCTTGGAACAGAGCTTTTTGCCGAACACGGAAAATTGAAGTGTCCATCACGAAGCTGCGCTGCCGTATACCTGCATTGAACTTCTACCTCCACAGGTCTGGTCTGGTCCCCTCACCATTATGCTCATTCTGTGGCGAAGCGGAGACAATAGACCATTTCTTGTTGTCTTGCAGACGTTTTTCTATTATAAGAAAACGACTACTCGAAATCCCGCTTCGCTCTATTGTTCTAACTTAATCATTGCCTGTCATCCTATCTTTTGGAGCCTCCATTATTGGGTTCAGCCACAGGAATGTTTGCTTGGCAATCCAAAATTACCTCATTGAAAGCAATCGATTTCCATGTAAGGTTGACGTTCTCCCTCCCAACCATAGCTTTCTTTTATTTCTTATCTATTATTATTATTATTGTTGTTGTTGTTGTTGTTGTTGTTGTTGTTATTATTATTGTTATTATTATTATTATTATTATTATTATTATTATTATTATTATTATTATTATTATTATTATTATTATTATTATTAATGTTATTATTATTATTATTATTATTATTATTATTATTATTATTATTATTATTATTATTATTATTATTATTATTATTATTATTATTATTATTATTATTATTATTATTATTATTATTATTATTATTATTATTATTATTATTATTATTATTATTATATACCCGGTTTTCATCTGAATATTTCCTTTGTTCTCCAAACGCAAGATGTTTACTTTTAAACTCCAATGCTCAAATTGTTAACTCCCTTGTTATCATTGTTATTTTTATGCACCTAATTAAACCACTCGATTCTAGGCCAATCCCCCACTGTGGGTATGTGCCACGGCCACTGAGGACAACAACAACAACAACCAATGCCTATCAGCGCACAAAGCACGTGCGCATAGATAGAGTTCTGACATTGCCAGCTGTTTGGAGGGATTTTTTTCTTGGCATTGGTATTCAACATATTTTTGTTCAGAAGTGCGTAACTTAGCGCGCAAATACTTTTCGCTGCTACCCGCTCGTAACATCCATAGTACTCGTCGTGGCACAATCTGGCCTATGATTTATTTGTGCCATTAAACACCGATTACACGCACACATTTCACTGTTACTTAGCAGATGTATGCCAAATGTTTCAGCGATGACAGTCCCTGGGAATTAACGTTGAATATTCCAGACAAACTGTAAATGTTAGCTATAGTTGGCAGGTGTGAGAAGTAGGATCATTAGTCAACCATATTTACAAATTTACTTGTAACTCACGTCGGACCATGTGCTCGAATAGAATAGACCATGTGCTCGAACATCACATTCGGTTTCCGACCTTACCTCTCCCCCCAGGAGATTTTACTTCAGCCGAAAGAAGAAGTCATCGATGGTCTCAGTATATGCCACAAGACTGCCATCGTGGCACTCGGCGTGAAGGGGGCATTCGACAATGTCTCCCACGAAGCAGTGCTAAACAGCCTACAGCATATCAACGGACAGCGCACGTACAACTACGCCCGGGACTTCTTGACCGGTCGAACAGCGACCATAGGCCTGGCGAACATCAGGAGTGACAGGATCGAAATACCGTAGAAACGAAGCCCTCAGGGATCGGTGACCTCCCCGTTGCTCTTCAATATAGCGATGAGGGGATTGCCGAACCTCTTGGACAACATCAGGGGTATGCGTCACGCAATCTATATATATACGCGGACGACCTGACTGTGCGGACGTGCTAGGGATCGGCAAGTGAACAACAAGACGCCCTGCAGGAAGCCATCGACCAAACCGAGTGCTATCTACACCGTTGCGGTCTCTCATGCGCACTGGAAAAGTCGGAGCTCCTAATCTTCAAAAAGAGGACGATAGGGCGGCCTCCACAGGAGACACCGAACCCGACATTCACCCCGCACGGAGTCAACATACCCAACATGGACGTACTTCGCATCCTGGGCCTCAATTTTGAGAAGGACGGTGCCGGTCTAGCCGCCATTAAAAAGCCGCAAGTGACAGTCACCCAAGTCGCGCAGCTGGTGCGAAGAGTAACTAACAGAAAGCACAGCCTGAAGGCGCAGGACACGATAAAATTAATACAAGCTCTGATGCTCAGCAGAGTTACTTACGGAACCTCGTAGCTGGTTCTCGGGAACACCAAGAGAGACAAACTGCACACTATCATACGAAAGACCTGCAAAGTGGCACTGGGGCTTCCCCCGACGACGTCGACGGAGAAGCTACTCAGCCTGGGAATCCCTAATACTTGGGAGGAACTAGCAGAGGCCCACAAGACGAGCCAGAATGAGCGACTCAAGCTCAGCAGCATGGAGAGCAACATGCTAAGAAGACTGAGCTACCCAGTAAAATATGCATCCAGAAAACAGCGTGTTCCTCTACCCCTGAGAGAAAAGATCATGGTGGCTAGCATCCCGAGAAATATGCATCCGGAACCCAATAGAGAAAGCAGGCAAGCGAGAGTACAATCTCTACGCAAGGCTTACGAAGTACCAAGAAATGGAGAAGTCAGATACACCAATGCGGCAAAGTACAGGAACAGAGTAGCCCACGCTGTCAGCGTGATCAACGGCCAGGGATAAGAGGTAGCAGCGGCCTCGGTGAACACTCCAAAGCTCAATTCCGCAAAAGAAACGGCGATAGCTCTGGCGGCTGCGACTGGCAAGCGAGACGAAGATCACATCACAGTCATCACAGACTCACAAACAGCGGGCACAAATGACCAAAACGGCCGCATTTCTAAACAATCCCTGAGCATCCTCGAGAAACTGGAGAATTTCGTTCTCTCCAGGCATTTCACGTCCCTGATTAATCACACGCACGTGCGGAAGCGCTTGAAAGCGACCGCTGTAGGTCGCATTGTGCAAACATCGACGACAGCGCCGCGAGCAAGTAGGCCACTGTTTTTTCGAGTTGTTTTTTCAATCGATCGAGTTGTTTCACGGGAGCAGATGGACGCTTTAGACACACTGTTGACGACACGTTAGAACTCGCTGCAGATCTGTCGACATGTCGTAATTGCAGCGGTCGGCTGTCTCGCTACGGGCGTTCAATCGCAGTTATTACTTTCCAGACAATGAACGAGTAAAGTACAGCACAATACTAGTACCCAGGCTTAAACTAAGCCTTCTCATTTGCTCCTTGTCAGTCTGACACGAGGCTATGCAACGCACTTTTAAGTTAATCCACATTTCAAAGCAATTGACATGTTCTAATTCCCGTTCTTACCAGGTCCGTGATTAGCTCTTATTGTGTATAATTTTGTGAATGGATAGGGAACACGGCCATTCATGCGTGTCTTTGTCTAGTGTTTGTGCGTGCTTGCGCGCCGGTGGTTGGAACTGAGGGAAGGGCAAGGGGCGTACGGTCTGACGACACCCTGTTTTCTGTAGAACAGAGCTTTGTCATGAATGCTGAACCCTCTCATATTCAAAGATTAGTTCAAAAAACAAGACAGCACGCATTCACATTCAGTTCCCGATTTTTTGAGCCGAGAAATGCATATGTTCTTAAAACGAGCTTTACACTCTGCGTAGAATTTTAGTGATCCCCGCTCTAAAATAACGTAGGCTACTACTTTCCCTGAGACTACACAGCCAGAGTAACTTAGCATGACTCTCGTACTCGGAGCGTTTCGTAGCAAGTCATGTCCGCCAGGCGGAGAGAAGTCTTTTTCAGGGCTCCTGCATTTGATCACGTGAAGAATGAATGAACTGGAAGTGCGATCAGTGAGAGCAGAAATGGGCGAGAGTTTATGCTCACCATGCAGAGTGCCCGTCATGGCATTTACGCCAGCCGGCTGTATACTGAAGAAACGCAGTCGCTGAATTGAAAATAACTTTAGTATTCCAGAAATTGGGAGTTACTAGCGAAGGTATGAACGCCCGAAGAGTGTCTTCCATGGCTGAATCGTTCAATTAGAATTGTTAATAGCTTAACTGACATATTAAATTGTTATTCGAATGTTCGGATGCCGCTCTGGCGACATAATAAGCGCGTTGTCATTTTTTACGGACACTTGCACCAATACCTCATGTTTTATTGAAAGCAACTACAATAGTAGGTGAAGTTTAAGTACATCAGTTTGCCGGTTAACAAACGAGCTTTACTAATATGTACACGCTTAGCATCTATATTTGGACATTCTCACGTGTGCTATCACATATTATCTGCACGTAAACTTCACTAATCTATGCGGATATCCTTTCTTTCTTTTTCGTTGTGCAAACGCAGTGATGGGTCAGCATAACATTTTCCAGAAGTACGTGCGCTACTTGCAGAAATAGAAAAGTTATTAGGAAGTCGTTTCTTGCTGGAACAGAACACGCCAAAAAAGAATGCCCTTCTCGGAGTCTTTCGCCGTCGAACTTTACATTTAAGATATCCTTATTAGAATGCGCACGACCGCTGATGGCGTCTCCGAACTGTCGTCACGCTTCCGTAAACATCGTCTCTCTGATTCGGATCAGCGCTCCTATACGCCTCCTTTTTGCTGGGGGCAATCATAGCTTGGGTTGCTGTTTCAAATCTTTTTCGACAACGTATAATAGCGGCGTCCTTGAGAGTGGCTGATGCACTGTCTCAATGGTATCGCTTCTGCGTGTTCTTACAGCTCTTCGAAGTTGCGAGTGACCGCGACGCTGCCAAATGTAGTAAACATATAGAAGCGTCAACTGCTTCCGTTGCCGACAGAAAATGAATGGCAGTGTTTCGTTATTTTAACTTGCGATGCCATGGAAGAGATGCCGCGTAGATTGTAGCATGGATGACAATAGAACAAGAACAGTCGAGGATTCTCTTTCTATGGTCTCTACTGGAGCGTGGTAGAGTGAACGAGTACCATACGACGGCAAGAAACAAAAGCATTGACTTCTGAGCAGACGACATATCTTTCTTTATTTTATCATCCTGTTCTTGAGAGTTTTGTCGGGGCACTGTGCAACTTAGTGGCAGAGGAGCGTTGCCGTGGAAACAGTGGATGACTGATTTGTTTTTTTTTTTTCACGTCCAAAATAGTATCTGCTAGGAGACTTGTGGTAGACGGTAAGACTTGAGGCATTTGGAAATTCTTCTCCTTCGCAGATGCAGAAAAACACCACACACATCCTTTGCTTGCTCCGAGCAGAGCGCTTGTGCAACAGGCATGGAACGCTGTATTTGGAGAGCAGACTGTTCAGTATCATTTGGTAATCAAAAATTTTCTTAGGTATGCATGCGAGTTTCGAAACGAAACTGTCATGTGAAACAAAAGCACGAGCTTGCGCTCCATATGTAGTATTTATCACACCAGTTTCCGGAATGTATCGATAAGTAATTATAACGAACCAAGTGCAAACCTTTCCGCCGAGATTGGTTTTACTGAAACGAGCATAGTAGTACGACCGTTATTTGGAAAAGATGGGACTTGCTCTTAAAATTCTGGTGGCTGAAGACCGTTATTCTTCCCTCCGGAACGGTTTTCACGCGCCAGAATTTTATAGGCCGCAGATTCTTCCCTCCCTAGCCCAACGACAGCGAAATATCGTGTCCGGTTATCGCTGATACCATCTCCAGACTTTCAAATTCTCGGTTTTTGCTGAAAAAAACAGGGGTGTCATTCTCGACAATTCGACGTTACATAGACCAGATTGCGCTGTCACATCCTGCAGTTGAATTTTTACTTTTGTAGAGCTGGTCTGACGACGGCTCCTCTCTGTCACAATTGTAAGGAACTCGAATCAATAGACCAGTACTTTTTATCATGCAGACGATATTCACACCAGAGAAAGATGTTACTCGAAGCTCTACTCTGCAAAATTTGATTAGAATTATTTATACCAGTAAGATTATCAGTGGGGGCCTCGACACTAGGCTATAGTCACATAGACGTTTGTTCTGTAGAATTTTATTGTTTACCTGAAACAAAACAATTACCCAGCGAATTATTGTATCTGTATTCTACACATCAGATCAGCATTCATTTCACCTTAATTCTTTGCCTAATTCTCTCCTTGATTGAAGCCTCTTATAACACTCACCTTTCAGTTAGTCTGACTGTTCTCTCGCATACTAATATACTTATTGCAACATCTCGTTTTCCTCGTGTTTTTTCTTTAGTTTGCGTTTCTCGTTTTCAAATAAGAATTTCCTTTAGCTACCTCCTGCCGCCCAGTTCTTGGCCGATGCCCCTTAGCGGGCGCGAGCCATGACAGAGGTCCATCATCATCATGATCATCATAGTGATCATCATCATAATGGTGTTTTTTTCTGGTGCTGAAGTTTCTTCTCTATTTATGTGCTTTTTCGCGCATCAGAAACAGGCAACGTCGTTTGTACTGAACCCGCAAGACTCCTACACTGCTGGAGTATCCTCCCTGCAAAGCTTGCCATGAAACAAATGGTCTGGAACTCGTCTGGAGGTCGGTACAGATCGCCCGCGACCCGGAAGTGGCTGAGTTCTTCAATAGAATCAGACGCTGCTCATTCCGAGCTTTCCGACCCAAGATTGGAAGATTCGGGTGTCTTCATACCTGCCAAGCACCGCCATTTAGGACGGTCGTTTCTGACATCCTCCTCAAGTGAAGCGACTATGACGTACAGCAGCATCGTGACTGCGACGGTACCTTTCATGCCCATCGACGCTATGGTTAGCCTGAATGCTACCTGCCAACAGAAACTTAATGATTTATTCTTCAAACTTGCCCCTGGACGAATCTAAGAGGTTCGCGGGAATTCCTGGAAAAATGTCATTGCCGTCTACACCCCAAATAAGCAAGAGCAAGCACTGCTTGGTTTATCTGAAATTTGTAGCGTCCACAAGCGGCCTTGCTTACTCAAGGGTGCGCATATAGCAGCTGGCGTCGTATCTGATGTCGACTTGGAACTCAAAGATGACGTGTTTAAGAGCATGATCGTTTGCACGCCACCATCCAGAATAATTAACGCTCGAAGGCTGGGCTCGCCAAAGTGTATGAGGATACTGCTTGCCTGTGGAAAGCTGCCCAGTCATATAAAGTCTGGACTTGTCCTGTTCAATGCTTCAGCGCGTTCTAAGAATGACAAAAACAATGCATCGAAAAGGGGGATGGCGGACCTTCTGCCTCTCAGGGTAGCATGGCCAGCGCTGCTTTCGATACCTTCGGAATAAGTCTTAACAAAGATTGCAACCACAGTGGAGAACATTGCAAACAGCACCTAAACCGGTCTCAACCAACAATGATGTGCAACTTCTCGATCTTCTGAAGATGCTTGTCAACACCGTCAGGTCTCTAATCGCCGGTCGTTAGACACCAACAGCATTAGCAGCAGAGAAATGTTTGGAAGCCCTCGTCCCAGTCCTCGATGGCCTCCACTAGACGTTTCACCAGAAATCATCTTAACACTTATCAGCCTCACCATATTGTGCTGCAATAGAATGTCAGGTCGCTGCGACCACGGCACGCTGATCTAGTTCTTTGACTAATCGCTATGAAGGCTCCACTTGATGTTATAACGCTTTAGAGAACTAACGTAAGGAAAGACGAATATAGACTTCCAGGCTTCCTGGGTGTCCACATAACTGTCGATGAGCGGAACCACCCTGTGGCTTTTTAACGCGACAGCGTTAAGGGGCTCGTGTCGCAGAAAAGCCGGTGTCGTCGGCGTCAGCGGTGTTGGCCGTGAGCGAAAAATTCCGGAAGGCAATCCATAAATAAAAACAACTTGCAAGATGGGCGGGGTGGGAATCTAACCAGGGTCTCCGGAGTGTGAGACGGAGATGCTACCACTCAGCCATGAGTTCGATGGTTCAAAGCGGGACGAAAGCGGCTCTGGTGAATGCGGTGTTGCCTTGGAAACGTACCGTAGAAAGTTATACTGCGGTGTGTATCGTTAATTATGAGCATGTAAATTACAGAAGTCGCAGTTAAACGAGTAGCGAAGTACGTTTTCGCTACATTCCTTCTGCGCTTGGCGCACACGCAGATCCATCTTGCGGCAAACACAGTAGACCCCCTCCTCTCAATGTACGGCGCTGCCCCGACAGGTGGCGCGCCACTCGCCCGCTCCTTCCCTTCGTCTCTTCAACAGCATGCCGAGCGAATGAGTGGGCGGTGCGAACGGGGTGCGATAATGCTATTGCATTCCACTCTTGAAGGCGAAGCTTAAGCGTCATCGAATTTTTTTCATTGTGTAGACGCGGCGTATACGCGCAATGCTTCAAAAGCATCAGTATATGCACGTGCTGAGTTGCATTTCACGGTTCTTGACACGGAAGACATCTGTGATGACGAGTTTGAGTAGGCAGGTGTTACTGCTAGCATCAGGAGTGTGATTAAGATGGTGGCAAGGATATATAACCACTTACACGTTCTTCAGACACCTCAATACTGGAGTGCTTAGTCTCTCGGTGTGGTGCATCCTTTGTGTTATGCGAAGATTTCAATGCCCACCATCCACGATGGTATTCTCGTCACCACGACATTCGTGGAGCAGGGATTAAAGAGCTTATTACCAAGAATGAGCTGCAAATGTTGAATAACGGTTCACCTACATTCGAGGTAGAGAAAAGGAGCATTCCACTTTAGACCTTGTGATATCAGTGAGAGATGGGTGCTTCCCCTGGCCATGCGAAGCTGACCCGTTGTGCGTAGATCACCTACCCATCTGGTTAGCGCCATCATATACTGCGGACCGCCACACTGCCGTCTATGTCTATACAGTGCTAAACGGGGACAAGTTCCGTCAGCTTATCTCAGAGGCACCATCTCAAAAGTGTGTTTAAACTGATGAGTGAGCGTTTACGACAAGCCGCAGTACAACGACCACGGGGTATCGGCAAAAACCCCGATCTTAAGTTCTTGCGGCTCCGCGCATGTCGACGCCGCTGTTATGGGCGGGCACAGCGCTCTAAACAACGCACCGACGCGATTCGGTATAATCGTATTAATTCAGTCATACGGCCACATGCAAAACGGCTTCGCCGCAGGAGCTGGGCAGCCTTATGTAGTTCACTGCATACTGAAAGTGGCTTTGGAAGTGTATGGCGCCTAATGAACGCTCTCGGTACTCCCTAAATCTGCAAGAATCTTTCGGCTGCATTGTCAATAGCGAGTGGCCAGTCACCAAAAGTTCCAGCGGAGGCATTTTCAGACTCTGCAATGTCCACCGGAACCACAATTGGTGACCTTCCTTCTTTGACAAGTCAGAGAGCCAAACCTGCTTCCTGTGGTTCTGCCTGCCAGATGGACAAGGCAGACTTCACTATTGAAGAGGTGCGACACGCGCTCAGCCTCTCCAAACACCGCATTGCCCCAGGTAAAGACGGCATAACGAATTTGTGACTTTTTCACAAAACAGGCGCATTTTCCTCGAGTAAACTGAACTGCAGCCTTTCGCTCTCCGGCTTGCCGCAGCTGATCTGCTTGAAGATCTTCGAACTCTTCACACGTACCCAATTTCGCTAAGCCTTCAAAATTTCATAATGAAACGCGGATTTCACTGCTTGCAAAGTCTGAGGCGTTATTGTTGCCTCTCTTTTTTCTATAAGTTCACCTTTCAATGCGCTTCTTCAGGAAAAGAATATATTCCATTTAAGCCATGGTGATTTCGGAAGAAATATCTTCGATTTAATCCAGCGCGCTGGTATTAAGCGACTTCACTTATCCCTGCCTAACAACTGGTTTAACGTACTTTTGTTCGAAGGTGCCATACAGGGACACAGTGGGTATTAGCAACGGAATTACGGGAGCGATGAGTGTAAAAATCTGAAAAAAGGGCACATGCGATTGTCATTGTAAAATAAAAGCAACCATAATGAAGGAATAAATCTGTTGTTGTTGTTGTTGTTGTTGTTGTTGTTGTTGTTGTTGTTGTTGTTGTTGTTGTTGTTGTTGTTGTTGTTGTTGTTGTTGTTGTTGTTGTTGTTGTTGTTGTTGCTGTTGTTGTTGTTGTTGTTGTTGTTGTTGTTGTTGTTGTTGTTGTTGTTGTTGTTGTTGTTGTTGTTGTTGTTGTTGTTGTTCGTCTTTTTCTTCTGCTGCTGCTTCATCATTTGTAAAGTGGATAGTTGAGCAAGCTGGTTTTTTATGCATTCGTACGTCGTCGTCGATGATGATCTTCCGAAACCAGTCCGCAATACCGAGCTCCTACTCGCAGAGTTGCACAGCCCCGGTGCGACAGAGTACGAAACTTTAATACAACTGCGGACGAATTGGCAAAGCTTCTATTTTGCAAGAAGCGTTTAAAATATACTGGCAGCTTTCGTTAGCATAATGATTGCTCTCACAGTCGGCCACTTATACTAGCGTATGGACTACCCTGTCAGGTTGACTGAAGACAATTTTCACAGACCAGATGATAGCGGTGATCGGAGTGCGTAGCGGATCTGTGCGTACTTATGTCTCCATTAGGAACTAAGCTCAGACGTAAACCATCTGAAACGTGCATCGACGAAAAATATATGCTGATATCCACTCCTCTTGGCAGGAACAGTTTGTTTTAGCTCAAGACTTAATCGCAAAATCACGCTTCCTACATGAACTCCAAAAAGGACAGAAAAACATATCCATTCCAGACGTGTGTAAAGTGGAGTTTGTTAGCAGCGAGCTATCTCGCGCTATCATTCACTGTTATCTTTTGCAAGTTTGCTCTTAATTCTGTAGTGAAATATGAGGACCGCTGCGCCGAGGAAGCCGATATTCATATTGAGGTGAAGTCGACGCAGTGAGTACCCGAAGATACCCTCGGTAAACTGAGAAGACTCGACATTGATGTATTGACTTCGGCTGCCGCTCGTTTATACCTGCGGGGCATGCACTCGCCAGATTATTAATTGCGGAACGCTGGATCCTCTGCCGATTCCTGTTCATTACTCATACGTCATACTCTCGATCACGGGTGTGTCGTACCTTCAATGTCAGCTTTTATTAGGAGTTGCATACTAGCCGGGAAATATATGCGCAGTATAAATATCGAACTGTCTGCTCCGGTCGAAACATTGCGTTTTTACGGCGCACCAAATATGTCGTCCGGTGAAAGCTTTGAGGCCGCTAGCTGAAAGTCTAACCATTCTTTAGTACATGTGCGCAAATACACTTGCTATGTCGCTACATGTTTCAGTACACTAATGGGTGCTTTGTTTTCTGCGAATAGCGACATTGCGACAGTCTGCACTAAACCAAGTTAGGTCACTAGTACGCTTCCCAGCGAAATAGGCTGTGACATGGATGCGCGTCGCCATTGATTTCAGTGCATACGTTCATGACTTCTCCCTTCCTTTATATTTAGATTCCTTTCCCCTTCCTCCGTATACCCGATAGCACGCCCTCACAGTCTTTAGTTAACTCCACTATGTTTCCTATTTCTCTCTTCTCTCGTTCCCTCTGATAAATAATGGATGCCACTGTGATTCGAGTTATTCGCCAATCTCGAAGACTCAACAAAATCGTCACGGTGCAACTCGCTCTGCTCTTGCGTTCTGTTCCAATGGATGTGCAGCGTCCATGGAAAATACTGCACCTACGAATCCACCCGACCTACCCACGACGCTGATTTATGAGTCACCTTTGCGAAGTGTGCCCTTCGTAACATATAGCAGACACTTCAATTAGACAGAGTAAGCAAATTTTTGCTATACTTACCTTAGCTTCGTCTGTAGGCTATGTGGTGTGCACTCGAGTAAATATCGACTCCCTCCTTTACTCCCATTCTTTGTCGGCTTTAGTGCTGCCCTTGTCACCGGAATCATCCTTCTTCATAAAAGTTCATATTACTGCCGTTTTTGGCGGGAAAAACCGCCACATGAATTCATCGGAACGGTTATTCACAAACAGAAGCTCTTGACTAGATTTAGCCGGGAAATATTTTGCAGAATTTGGAAGCACATGCCTCGATCTAGCTGTCCCATTTCACTTACGTACGGGTTAAGGCGCTATATCTGATGAAAATTACTAAAACAAAATTCACCGACGATTACGATACTCCCTAACGCGAAATTTGAGCGCATCTCTACACACGTTTTTATTTCGTGATATATCGGCTGGCATGGACAACCTGTCTCGTGCGGCAAATTGCACGCGGAGCGATGTGCGCCGCGACTGTCTCGCTCATCGTGAGCTCGTTACAGGCAGTACATGGGTGACGCGTGGGCGCGGTTCACAGCAGCAGCCGCAGACAGACTTCCGCTCATGCAGCGCTTTGTTTCCATATATTGTATAGGTGCACGCGCTCGCAGCATGCCATCGGTGAGCAGACGACGGCGCGCTACTCTGGCGCTATCTCGTAGTGGTCGTAGCCGCAGAGCCCGTCTTGCAAAGCACTATTCATTTCTTCTCACGTTCTCGCCATAGCCTCCTCTTCCGCTTTTCTCCTCACGCTGTCTTCGATATCGCAGTCTTTCATCCCCGTTGCGCTCCACGTTCGCTCGGTTACGCCGAGGGACGATAACACTAAAAGCAGGCACGGGCGTCTAACAGATGCGCTCTAAATATACTGAATAATCTAATAAATAAATATTAATCAAGTGGTGCGTGATGTAATGTCGCACTTAAGCGCGAGGTTGAAATAAAAAACAAATCAAATTGAAGTTCAATGTGTGCGCACAAAATACAAAGTCGAAATGAATTGAATAAAATAAAATTGAAAAATTAGATAAACAATTATTGTACGAACGAATATGCACTGTCAGTAAGCTGAAGCTAGGTTGGGCGAAACATTACAAAAAATTTGCACTGCACATAATGCCTCTTTTGCAATGTCTGGAGAAGGCCACGGTCCAAGAATAATTTCTAAAGAAAGCGCAGCGCTCCCCAGTGTTCAAAATTTGACACACATTCCCTGCCTTTGCTAGGAGTAAAACGGTCATATTAACAGTTCACGTGACTACCCCCTCATTTGGTTCACCGCAACCACATGATGCTGATTCAGCACATTCTGTTTTAGGAAGTGGCTGGTGACGGCTGAAGTCTGCAAAGTCGGTAGAACATTGTTTATACGTTTCTCGGTAAGTTAATAAAAAGTTTGAATTTCAGTTCAGCGTTCATTGCATAACCAATATATCTTTTTCGTTGTGTGGTTGAACCACGTTGTCAAAGGCCATTCCATGGAGAGTTTCTTCACGATGTGTCTTATATCATGGCTGAAAACAGGAATACGACACATATTTCACCGTTTTCATAGATCTGTTTTGCCATTTCATCTGTCGGGTTGTTTCCGTATAATCCAATGCCCATGGGCACCCACTGAAAGACACCTTGTCCACGAGAGACCGCGCTGTGCACATATTGCGTAATACATGAACTCCTGGCGTGGATGTTACTCAGAAGTTCTGGCACCGAGTTGCAGTTCAAGCAAACAACCCAGCTCTTACGCGCGTTAGTTTCGGCACTCAACTTCGTTGCTTCTGGTATGTGAAACATAACTCTACTGGAGTCGATAATAATAAGCGAGAGATCTTAAATATACGGCGTTCATCTGAAAGGGCAATAACAAACGCTTAGCTATACTGAAAACAGGACCCATCTGTATATATCTGCTTTCGTGTTGCATGCACGTCGTATAGAACAAAGATTGTTCTTTTCCTCTCAGGTTGTGCTTTGGGATGAGGCTATCTTTGTGAAGCCAAATAGTAAAATTAGGGCCGTGTAATTCCAGAAAATAAAAGAACAATGCAATGAACAAAGAACAATGAATGTGCCGCGGCTTTTCAATCGCGCGTTTTTTTTTTTTTTCCAGCAGTTCGATAGCGCGCGACTTCTTTTGCTGGGCTCAATGTCGACGCGAAACCACCATGTGCCTCGCGCTATGGGCTTTGCGAGAGATCAGTATAGGGTTTGCCTGAGCTCGTTGCTTGTACATAGCACAAAAAGTTTCCGGCAGAATGCGCTGAAAAGAAACTGCGTTGTCGTCCCTTCCGTTCTTGTTTATGCTTTCTGCTGGAAATGTTTCGTGCTTTCTGAGGAACTCTGTGCATCCGGGGGACAAAAATGGTCAACGTACATTGCAGTAAGAGACTCTACTGAAACCCCTTCTTCCTCGTACTTTGAGGATTAAGCGTCCGTCGAGAACGATTTGGTACGCTTAACGTTAAAGTCGTGTGGGATACAGCGATACTATAGCGAGATCGAAAACTGCAGGATACAAGCTGTTTCTCCGAATTTATCTTTCTCGTGGTCGTTCCGTGTCCGATCCCTGAATCCATTTCTAAATGTCGACCTCCTCAGCCATTTTTCGCTGTCGTTCATATAAGTCTCGTTTCCTTAAATACGGTGAATGGAACGAAGGCTCAAGGGTTGTCGCTCTGAGCTATCAAAAAGCTTAGCCTTGTGTAAGTTGTCCGGTGGCCTTAAGTAAGAAATGTGCTCCGTTCCTTTGCGAAAACGGATGCTAAAGAAGTGCTTGGATATTTATCTGCTTTTCCCGTCGCGATACTCGCTTGTTGATCTTCTTTGTTCGCTCGCTTCTTTTTGTTTCTTAAAAACTGTGATGACACCGCTCCATTTTGTATACTTTTTCAGGGCGTTCCGACTTTTATTGTTCTTCTTGGAGACCATGAAGCCTGCGCGACCTGGTGGGTACCATGCACTCCAGCTTTTTATTAAAGTCAACATCAATTGTGGGCCACGTAAAGAATAAAATCAGTGCTTATTTTTATCTTACCGCTAATATATTAGTTAATTATTCGATGAACAAAAGCTTGTAACGAAAGGGTCTCAAACTCGTAACTATGCACTCTCAAAGTCATTGACAATCAGAGCAAACATGAGCCAATAATGTTTCAAAGTTGCAATGTGATGCCACAGCCCTTTATCTGGGGCAGATACAATTATTTTCACGTGGATATGCCAGGCAGTCATACCGGCTACAATTTGTAAATTGCAATATGTCTCAAAGGTTAATTAGATAAAAAGTTAACTAACAAATTTTTGTTAGTTAGTCGATTATTCATTTAAATTTTCCGTAGAAGTAATGTCCGCCTCTTTGAGTAGACCAGCTTAAACACAAGAATAGTGTTATCTATTAACAGGCAATTTTTATAAATTGCTTAATGTCTTCACAGAAACACCCGGTGAGCTACCTCTCCGTCATGCGCTGAATGTCAAGAAAGGGGCGATGTAAAACATTTGATATGGCCATACCTGACATTAATCTCGAAGGAAAGACTGTACTTTACAAGCTGCAAACTAGAAGCTTTCCACACACATAAAAGAAACACATAATGTTCTTCAAAGGACCGAGAATAGTGCGTAAGGAGGACTCATGCTCTGTAATGGCAGATCTACGTGACACTGAACACATTCCCATTTAGTAGCAAATTCCTGGACAGCGGGAGAGACGAACAGGCGAAGCAGCCGCTCGCCCAGACGGCCAAGCTAACCACACCTTAACCTACTAACCAACCAACCTACCTGTTTCTTTTTTGCTATAAACAGAGCTCCTATAAACTTTCTATAAACTCTTTTAGTGTTTCCAAAAAGAACCACCGCAATTATCGAGCTACTCATCTGATCGAGGCAACATTTTTGGAAACATGACTCCTTTTTTTCCTTGTAGAGCTTCAATTTTTACGTTGAGTCAAGCGACGCATCTCCTCTTGAAGTGCACCGCTCTTCTGCAAATGTGCACACTTTCAAGATTACATGTATTTGATAGACTCTGTATATACTATATCGCGCTTGACTCGCAGATATCAAAATCCCATTTAATAGACTATTTAATGATGCCTTCTATCCCCATCGTAAAAATGTGTATCCTCCTTTCTCCCCCTTTCCGTTTATCCCTGCGCATAATAGCAAGCTAGATGAGTGGACCTCAAGCCTACTTCTATGCCAATTTCTTAAAGAAATTTATCCTCCGTCCATAATGCTGTATTCGGCTATCACGTACTGTGGAGTACTTTCACAAATAACCTGGAACGGGTGAATTGTATTTAAAAAAATATAATGCTGCCGAATTTCTGAATCGACGTCATTTAACACTGAAGTTGCAATCCATGGACCTCTTCAAAATGCCTCTAGATTTCTTGAGTTTGACAAGTGTAAGACGCGCAAGGCTGCGAAAGTGCACCAGTGGTAACACCAGCTCCGATAATAAACGTCAGGAATTAAGTCACCGGAGACGCATGCATACAAAGTGAAGCGCAAAATCGTGGAGCAGCGTGCAGCAAATCAAGCAGTGCGCGATGATTGAGTTGTGAGAAAAAAAAACGAGAAAGGTGTGACGATTCGAATATTTTTGCAGTACAGTACGTTTTTAATATCATTGAGTCTACATGCTTGCAGTCAAAAGCAGTCATAACTTGTGTATTATTTATATGCATGTATTTCAGCCTTAATAATATACGACGTGCGAGTGCTCTTAACTTTGGAGGAAAAGATGAAACGAAGGAGAGACGACACTTCATTAACACAATTTCACCTCGTCGGCTAATCCGCCAATATGCGAGTAAGCCATTCCACTCACACTTAACCTGTTCTTACGTCGGTAGCAGTCAGGAAGAACATACACTTGAATAAAAGTTGAGAAGAAAAGCCTCGTCAACAAATAAGTGCAATTCTACTTATCGCCCAACATGTCGTGACACATACATTTATAGTGTGCGTACCTCCATTTTGCCGCCTGGAAGAAAACAAATAATAGACAAAGCTAGACAGTGTGTGTTGTGTTACTGCTAAACACGCAGACTCGTTCACCTCTTAATGGCCACTTCGGCAATGAGAAAGTCCGCCTCTCGACAGTAGTAAAGAAGGTTATTTCTAACTGCGTGGTCTCACCCGCATCTTCGATTAAGGACTGTACAACCACGGATGTTTCCCTTCCCGCGCTTTGTTTTGTCAGTGTCGGGTAACACCGTTTTCACGCACACAGGAGGCTGCTACTGAACGACTACGTGAGAATATGCAGCAGGTGCAACAGACGCAGGTGCTAGCACTACCCCATCATGCCGCGAACGAAGCGAACGTGTCGTCCCTTAGTGCCTTTGCAGGCAAGTCCCGGCGGCAACGCAGGAACTAGCCACTCGCGGCTGCTATGCCCTGTACGAGATTAAACGCGAAAGGGGCAAAGAAGGTCGACAGGTGTGCCAAACGCCGGCAGATCGCAGCTGTAGTGGCGACTCGCTCCTTTTTTACGGCTCTTTCATTTCGCTGACCTGGACTGAAACTACACTCCCTTGCGTGGATCGTAAAGCGAAGTGTCGACCTCTGGCGGGCACCTGGGATCACGGTGTTCACTGGCCTCGATACTCCGACTCGCTGCTCTCGAAGGTTCGAAGGGGTTAGGCTGGCTTATTACCTATCGTGCCACCTTGCGAAAATGGTATGTTCTATTTCCTTTTTATGCTTTAGTAGGTACTGTAGGCGCGCGTAGAACAACGCTACCAAGTTGGCAATGTGTGGAGATGGTAGAAAAATGCAACGTCAGCAAAAAAAAAAACGGAGAAAAACGCCTGCATATATGTTTTTTTTATACTTTAAGAACTACGAGAATTTAAAATTCCTTCCCTGGGATAGTGCGCGTGATGGAGAAAAACAAAGTTCTTAACCGCTCTAAGCAAATCTCCAAACGTCCATCAATGACAAGGACAAGGACGATGCGCGGCAACAACACGACAACACAATGACTATAGATTTGGGAGACATGGCACAGCGATGACCCGATGATATTTGTGGCCCGATGACGGCACGAATGCTCACATGTCACGATACTGGGATCTGATCAGGAGTATGGCATACAGAGAGTTGGATTTAATTTGCTGGAAAGGAGATTGCATTTACAGAATTATTTTTATTACGCATTTGGGCCGCATTGAGTAGGCGTGTGTCTTCCCGCGGGAACATTGATGTCGATGTTCCCAGCGTCCTCAACCGTCACAGCAGTGGGCAAAGAACAAGAGGCGAGGTCCTCGGCGAAGATGCGACCTGGTGCCTCGCGTTTCTTAACTAGGTCAGGAAGGCCTGCTGGCGCAGCAGAGCCTTCCCGTCCTCTTTAATTGGCCGCAGAGAGACCCACTCCTCCTGGGTAGAAGGTGCACTGCTCCTCGGTGTGGGGCTGCGTCTCGGATGTAGGCAAAAGAAAGGTATCTCTACAGCGTGTGGTGTGTGGTGCCCAGCACAAATCGACACCGGGAATAGGCCTAACGTGGAAGACTGGGCCCAGGCGGCTGCTGCCTCGCCGACTCTCCATACTTGTTGATGAGGACAGCATTTGCCGGCGACAGCAAAGTGTCAGTCTGAACCCATCGTAGAAGCCTCTGTGCCTTCGTGTGGGGGCTTCTGTATTTGCCTGACTCAGGATTCGCCATGTGGTATATAGCGGTCCGGGGACCATCTTCAACCAGTGAACCTTCAGTATGGTAATGATGACAGATGTGATAGACGCCATGATGTCAGAATAAAGTGTCATTGAACGGCTATCCCCCATCCAAGGACACTTCGAAAACTCACCTTCATTAGACACGGAGTAAACGACTATGGCTCAAGTGTTCACGCTACGTCGTCCGCCATCTAAAGAATTATTAAGAATTCGCTTCAGTAATTGGGCCTTAATAATTCGTTTGCTCATATGGCAAGGCAGACCCATTTGTCATTTGTCGGCGCAAGCCAATCTTGTGGTGGCGTATCATCCTTCAGTAAAGTAGAACCTCGTTATAGTGAAGTTGTCGGGACCGGGAAAAATATTCACTATATCAGTATCTTCGCTATAACTGTAGCTCAAATTTGTGCCTTTCCGTACTTGGCCAAAGGGGAAATTCGGGCTAATTGGTCTGTCGTACGGATACTACATAAATACTACATAGCGCTAAAAATACAAGGACAGACATAAGAACGAAGTATGCGTGCTCTCACAGAGCCTTTGTTTAAATGTGATAATATTTTGCTAAGCGCAGCTGGTTGATTCCCTTTGATGACAGTGTAAGCTTACTTTTTATTGAAACGCAGGTTATGCGTATTTGGTTCTGAAGGTTCTAATTGAGGTTGTTAGCACAATGTTTTCTTATTATCTAGTCAGAATTGTCTTGACCCGCGAAGGTAGTCTATAAAATTTATTTAAAGTCTCCCGTGCGTTTAATTAGAATCGGTTCACGTGAACAGGTGAAACTGGAGCAGCTATAGGTTGCCCAAGGCGTCGAGACGCTGCAGTTTACTCTCAAGGCACCATACGAAGAAAACTGCTCCTGCTGCTACAGGTATGGATTATCTCACGATTTGACTAGTGCGCCTTGACTGCAAAGTATGTTGATCACCCCGGTTAGAATTCAAGTCAACCAGTGCACTCACGATGTCGCAATTATTGAAACAATGCGTTAAAGCCATATCGAGGGGCAATCACTTTTTACTCCATCACCAGGAAGTCGTAAGTTTCCGTGCCTACTTTATTTCTCTTTGCTCTTATTTTCGTTTTTTTTCTTGATTGCATAACTATACATGTCTTTCCCATTACACTAAATACGTGTATTCTTATATCACACACACACACACATACACACACACACACACACACACATATATATATATATATATATATATATCATAGCTATTATTTCACTATATGAGAGTTAACCATGGCAAAGTTCTACTCTATTTGTGGAAGCTTGCAATTGGAGGAATGAGAGACGCGCTTGGTGAAATACATCCGACATTGTAGCCTCGAACGGTAAACCACCTTCGTATGCCTTCCTACCGAGCTCCCTCCTCCTAATGTGCAGCCGTTGTGAGGATTGGGAGGTGAATCCCACCGCTCGTAACCTGTTGTCAAGATCGGAGTCGGGCATGAATTAGATGGTAGCTGGCCCATGCCGTCGTCCAACTTATCCACGCTGAGGACGTTGTTGAAGGGAAGGACTGCTTCTCATCGAGAAAGAGGAATATGGGTTTATTTACAGTATCTGCATAAGGACGTTGCAGACCATCAGTCTAGCATGACTGCGAGAGAAAGTACACTGAGCAGCCGCACAACAGCGGCTTATAAACGCTCGGTCCTCCCTCGATCCCAAGGTGAGGGAAACGTTCGACCAGGCACCGTAGACGAGCCGCCTCTCTGCCGGAGGGACACACCCACACTTCCGCACAGGTTCACGGCCCCCATCGACGTCAGACGGTCTTCGCAGAGCTCGAGGCTTACGGCAGGAAAGGCACATCTTATTCCCTGAGCTGACCCCCGCAGCTCGGCCGCCGGTGCTCCATTGTCTTGCGTCTTGAAAGGCGCGTGGGAAGGGGCCCCCGAAGACGCTCCCTCGGCAACTCCCCCGCTCGCTGCAGACCAGGTCCGCCGTGGCGTGTTCAGTCATAAAGCCTGGTTCGTCGAACTCATCTCGGCCATACCGCGACGCAGAGTGGCGGACGTGGTGCATTGTAATGCGGACAGAGTAGACTTAGTGACGCCGTGTGGCTAAAAGTCTGCGGTGGCGTTCCAGGAAAAGTTGACGCCGCTGTCGCAACTGACTGGCAAAACTTGCACCTCAGCGGGCTGTTCTTAACACCGTGCAAACGTCTAAGCAGAACAATCAGTCGTTACACCGAACGCAATGAAGAAAAACAGTAACAGAGTAGATAAATTTGTTTCAGCTTGCTGTCTCTGCGGCTGGTGCGGTCAGGCATCGTCACGTGATTCTGCCTATAACACCACAATAGTGGTAGCTTCAGCGGTGGAGCCAGAGGTCAGTATACTGTAAGTAACGGAGCTTTCTGCGTATTATTTTCACGGCCTTATATACGTATTTTTGAGTAAGAACGGACACAGGGCTTACACAGTCATATCTATCATGAGAAGCCAACAAACAAAGACACCAAGGAAAACATAGGGAAAATTACATGTACTTACCTATTGAATTAAAGAAATGATAAATTAATGGTAATGAAAGTGGATGAAAAAACAACTTGCCGCAGGCAGGGAACAACCACACGTCTTCGCATTACGCGTGCGATGCTCTAATCAACTGAGCTACCGCGGCGCAGTTTCCCCATCCACTTTCTTCGGTATTTATGCGTTACTACTAGAACTAACCGTGGGATTGCTAGCCAGCGCCACCACTTACAAACCTTGGCGGTGGATGTGGAACATCCTTTCTGCTGTAGGCGTCACGAGTCCGTGATCTTTCTGGGTGAAGGCAACTGGTCAATAAACCCGCACATGCTACCTGAAGGCATCAATGTTGCCGGATTCGAGACCCTCGTTATGTAAAAACGAGAAGAAAAGGGGTTAACCGAGGGGCTCGATATTTATTAATCCTATAATAAAAAGCCAACAAACAAAGGCCACTCCCAAACCACTCAGTGATAGCCACTAACATGAACGGGTGGGTTGCTGGAAAGTAGGTAACATGACCTTAATTTTCTCATCAGTAGCCGACCTTCGAAGCTAATATGAAGGGCACATGTCGTTCGGCTCAGAACGGGCACAAGTCGCAGGGGCTAATCACAAAGCATGCTGTGGTTCAATATCCAGGTGCCAAGGCTCTTATTGTTGATTACAAGGGCGCTGCGAGAGCTGTATGCCGTCACGCTGCGTCGCCTCTGATTAGCGAGCGCACCGGGCTGCATGAAGTCGCTACCCTGACTGTGTTGAGCACCTATTACCACAATGTAGATCTGCTCCTTTCTTGAATTTATGATAAGTTTTAAAACGTGAAGGCACGTCACAGTGATTGGTTTATAATGTACGTATGTATGTATGTATGTATGTATGTATGTATGTATGTATGTATGTATGTATGTATGTATGTATGTATGTATGTATGTATGTATGTATGTATGTATGTATGTATGTATGTATGTATGTTTACTTGTTTGTTTGTTTGTTTGTTTCAGAAAAAATCACTACACGAAAGTGGATCATCCTCTCAGAGCTGATTCGAAGGGGTGAACCTGGTATGACTAACGTGTGTAACGCACAAGTCGGCGTTGCTGCTGACTAAACAAAGAAAGTGGGAAAGAGAATAGCAAAGAAATAAGACGCAAGGAAGGAAAGAACTAAGTAAAAGAGAAAATAATCAAGACGAAAAATCAAGCAAGAAAAAAAAACTTCCTTTGCAAAAGTAGTAATCTCCGCGCGGTTAAAATTTATTTGGTAAACAGTGGCATGAATGACTTGGACAGGTATCGATTACGACAGACAGACAGACAATGAACTTTTATTGAGGTCCTGAGGGACTAGCCCGCGGAGACTCGTTGGGGCCCCCGGCTCGCCGCTGGCTGCTCCCATGTCGGAATCGGGAGGCCAAGCCTCTCCGCTCTTTCACGGGCCCTCTGGACGGCTATGGACTGGAGCTTGATTTGCGTACTAGATTGCGACATAAAACATTTTAATGCGAAAAGCTCGCTGCGGTAGCCATTATTCTGCGTATAACCGATCCGTGCATATTATTCGCATTCCGTATACTACTTAACCTCTTAATTTGCCACTGGCGTTTTTTATGGCAATCGTCAAGAGGAAACGGGAATTGTGAAAGTAAATACGTTTGGACAACAACAGCTGAAGTTTTTACTGATATTTATGGTGCTCAGCAATTCGTTCAAAAATTTTGCTTCGCTGCCCAAACCCCCCCCCCCCCCCCTTGTACCCTGAGTATGTAGCATTCGAAGTATTGTAAGGAAGTAAATAAAATTACTATACATAAAATAAAATTTGCCGCATACCGCCTGATATGGGCGCTTTCAGGTGGCAAAAATTACAGCCATATTTATTACATGAAGACATAAGATCTGCCTTACAAGATAACAGTTAATGCAGACAATTAAACTGTTCCTAACGCCACGCAATAGGTAGGAAAATATGACACGTGCCTAACAGTTGGGGTGTCAAGGAAAAGTATTAGCTTTCTCTCTTTATTTCACTTTGCCTTCTTCCTCTCTTCTTCTCTCTTTCCTCGCTCTCCCCAACGACTTGGCGACAATAACTTGGTTATCGAATTTCACATACGACGTCGTTTCCCATGCCCCGAAAGACGTTCTAAACTCGACTTTAGTATCTGCAAAATCATGTACAATAGCACCGTTGATACAAAGCAATGTGGTTAAATGTTTTCTGCGATACATTACTACTTTAAAAACAGATAAAAAGCAACCTAAATCAATCGATATATGCACGGACATGATGGACAAGTAGATGGCAGAGTGTGAAAGAGCTTCTGTTGTTTCTATCGCTTTCTGTAGGACATGTCGCGCCATCTAGATTGGCTAGTGACAAAAGCAGTCCAAGCTAGTGGCCCCCGAGATTGTGGTGGTCAACTTAAACGATGAAGACTGAGATTGGCACGAACGTAAAATAGGCTAAAATGATGCCTTTGACGACTGAACTTCCTGGCGAGGTGGCGAGGACAAAGAATCGACGAAAACAATTTCTGGCGTATGGTCGCGTTGCCTCTTGACATTTTTTTTTTCTTTCTTTAAATTTCGCCGACCTTATTTTTAGTCAAAAATCAAAGTAACACACAAGACCGGGTATTATAAGCGCTGTTGAAGGTAACTTTTCCACATCCTCCGCAACTTATGCATCGGTGTTTTATCAATTATTAAAGTTAATTAATATTGCCTAAGCTGACATAATTAAATAATTACGTTTACAAAAGAAACGAAATTCATGACTAGCGGAACAACGTCTATCAACATACACTCATTGTCATACGCGTTTGAGCCATCCATTATCACGTTATTGCTTGCGGCGGACAGCCGTGTTATACATAAGACAGCCCACGTGACGATGAATGGAGCTTCGGCAGCTGCGCCCAGGTCAGCACAAAGTCCTTTTGAGCATCTAACTCCTGAAGTAATGTCTACCTTTCTCCATGATAGAGGGTGTAAGCGCGGCTGAACGAGGACGTAGAAAGAAACAGGTACACAGAGTCTCTGTGTATCTCTTTCTTTCTACGTACTCGTTCAGTCGCGCTTACGCACTCTATCATGGATTCTATCCAATTAGCCCGCCAAAGTGTTTTAACCAAGTTCATATCTTTCTCCGTTCAACAAATCTTGCTACGCATGATCCTTAGACTTGTTTTAGGTTTATTGTGAACCAGAAAGGTTTATTGTGGCCAATGCGCTGATTATCAGTCAATTTGTGTCCTCTGCAGGACAAATGCCTTTCCCAATGGTTTCGAATTGTCTGCTGCATGATGATGATGATGATGATGATGATGATGATGATGATTGTATTGTCACGCGGCTGTTACGGTGCGCAGACAGGCATGTGTAGGCAGGCGGGCGGATACAGAAAAAACTGCAAACTCTTTATCAAACAAACTTGGGCGCTCTAAACTATGCTACACCTTGGCGGCGGTGACAGCACCAAGCGCGTTCGGCGGTCATCGATGCGAATGACGGCCGCTTTTATACAGGCGTCGTCGAATCTTCCAAATGAGCTCGTGGTGACCAGGTAAATTCCAATAGGGGCCACAATCATCTATTGACGCCCCTACAACCCGATGCGCGATGGGCCCGTCTTTCTGGAAAGTAGCACTAGTACCACTACGTTCAAGAATCATGTGTTATCCGATATCTCGAGCGCGTTCATAAGCAACAGCAAAAAAAGTTCTTCAGCGTGTTACACTCCTGTAACACAGGAAGGCGAATGCCTGCTGCCCACGTGGCAATGCATTGGGTCAGACTTCTTGCAAGACATAACGAGCCGGAGTGTGAAGTAATCTTATGTGTGAACTGGGTATATCGACCTCCTCAACGACACATTCGAGCACCTAACGCAGTATCTAAAGGTTCTTTTGTTCTCTCTCTTTCCGTCTTTCTTCCTTTCCTTCTTACGTTCTGTCGTTGTTTTCTTTCGTTCCTTATTTCGTCAGTTATTTCATTCCTTCGTTCTTTCTTTCGTTTCTTCATTCATATTCAGCCATTGCATCTTTGCTTAATTACGGGAGTAGGAGCCGTTACTGGTGATGGTATTTTTTTACTTCACAGAACTAGACACCGCGTTTTTCAGATATGGGTCATTGCAGCTCTCGTTCTGCTCGTTCGACGCTCCTGCCTGCCTGTTCGTGCCTGCCTGTCCCTGGTTCCTGCTTGCCTCGACAGAGCGACCGTTTCGTTGACCTGCAGTGGTGTTTTGGCTGAGTATCGGGTGGTTTAGGGTGTCTCATTAACCGTATTTTAGTTCCTGGTTGATTGGCATTCCTTGCGTCAGCCGTCTTGAGCTGATGTCGACCAGTTCTCCTGGCCAGGCGCGATCCGCCTGGTCAGCATCCCTACCACCTAATGAATTGCCCATAGATTTATTTTTTCGCAGTGGCGTCAGTACCATTCCTGTGGCGCTTGTGCCTACCAATGGAGGTTCCATCAGGATCACGAATCCACAGGCTGTCCAGAAGGCACTTAAGGCCACAACTAACCACTTCCAGACCATCACTGATGTGCGAGCGTTCGGACGGGGAGGTATAGTGTGTCGTTCACCCGACCAGACCTGTGTAGAAGACCTCTTGAAATGCACTTCATTCGCTTCCACCCCGGTGAGTGCTTTTATTCCGCCTCATCTTGCGTGCACCAAGGGTCTTGTACGGGGCGTAGACTCCAGATTAAGTCCTACTGAAACCCTGGAGAAGCTATCCGCAGCAGGCGTCATTGCCATCTACCGTTGCAATCGACTGGCCAATAACGAGAGGGTTCCGACAGAATCTGTTATTGCAACGTTTGTGGGCACATCATGTCCATCTGAAATAAAGGTGTGGCCTCTTGTGTTCCGTGTAGAGCCGCTTGCGTCACGTCCAATCCAGTGTAAGAATTGTTGGAGATTCGGGCACAGCGCAGGAGGATGTAAGTCTAGCTTGCGTTGCCGCACCTGTGGGGATGGTCATTCTTCAAGTGCATGCTCTACTCAATCTCAAAAGTGCTGCCTCTGTGCGGGAGAACACCCAGCAGACTATTCGAACTGCTCAGCTCGCGCTCAAGAAGTACAAATTCTTGAAATAATCGACCGCCGTCGTTGCTCCCGAAGAGATGCAATTTCAGTTATCAAAGACAGGGCCTTCGGATACTCTAGTGTTGCAGCGCGCAACACTCCAAGCATGGATCTTAACCTCTCAGAAGCAATTGACTCTGCTGTGGAAAAAGCAATGGCTAAAGCTATGGATAAATTGATATCCAGTCTCTCTGATTGCTTAGCGCAAATCATTTCCAGTCACATGATGCAAATAATGCAGCCCACTAGGACACCAATGCAGTGCCCAGTACCTAACGCCAGACCTCGAACGCCTAGCAACGAGGTCGAGACGCCTTCCACAGTTGCAGAATATTCCACACACACTACTTCGCTAGTCCAAACACGCGAGGATGAGCCCTCTTATTCAGACACTGCTATTGTCACAGACATGGAACTTGACACTCGAGCTCCCAAACGTATGGGGTCCCCAATTTCAACAACTATGAAACCAAAATCAAAAAAGAGTCAACCAACGCCTGTGCTTACAGAAAGTATTCTAAAGGCGGCAGTTGCCGCTGCTGTGCGTTCAACACCATTGGACAGTTGAAAGTGCTGCAGTGGAACTGTCGTTCTATATTTTCAGCTTCAACAGATTTATCTTGCCTATCTATTCAATTCAATCCAGATATCTTACTTCTTCAAGAAACGTGGCTTTCACCAGAGAAAAATTTTCATTTAAAAGGTTTTCGGTCCTTCCGATTAGATAGAGACTCGCGAGGTGGAGGATTAATGATACTTGTTTCCAGTAAAATTTGTCACAAGGCAAAAATTTCTTTTCAAATCATGGACTGCGACTGTGAAATTTTGGCCATAGATTTATGTCTCCCAGGATACCATCCATTTTCAATTATAAATGCTTATTTCCCCAGCGGTGTGCAAAGTACGCGTCAACTTGATAGGGCTGTGGCTGCATGTAGAAAAGAAATTTTGTTTGTAGGGGATTTTAATTCGCATCACGTGTCGTGGGGGCAAAAAACAGATTTGTGTGGTAAGAGACTTTGGGAGTGGACTATTGATAGTCACCTTTCATGCCAGAACACAGGGCAAGTAACGTTTGTTAGAGGACCCTTCCGTTCAGTGTTAGATTTGACATTTTGTAGCGCTGGCATCAAGGTTTTGTCGTGGGTAGCGGTTGAATCAGCAACCAACAGTGATCATCTCCCTGTGTCATTTGAAATCAATTGTCAAATAACATCTTTAGAATACAAGGCATGCACATTTATGGACCATACGAAATTTAAGACTTTCTTGCGTTCTGCCGTTTCGAAACTTGCCAATGCCAATGATAAGGAAATCGCTTCAACCATTTGCTCAATACTAGAGGATTCCCGGAAGCAAGCTGAATTTGTCATCCCTTCGGCTAAAGGCACCGCTTGTCGTTGGTGGAATGATGAGTGTACGCGGGACTATAGAAAAAGAAAGGCCGCTTGGAAAATGCTTCTGCATAATCAGTGCCCGACCAATTGGAAAAATTATCAGTTTCATGCTGGTGTATTTAAGCGTACTGTTAATCGAGCCAAAGAGGAATACGATATTAGACATTACGATTATCTATCTAATTCAAAAAATAAGCGTGCTTTATTTTCATTCCTTCGTGCTAGGAAGGTGCTACCAACACCCTTAACATTATATTCAATTGTTTTGAGCCCGCAGGAACTGAGCGCCTCCCTAGAAGAGATTGCCGAAGGCTTAGAAAATCGATTTACGGCCAGGCTTCCGGCTATTCATTCTACATTAGGTCATTGGGATGGCTTTACTCCAATTTCCTTAGCTGAACTAAATGAGACTGCACTATGTTTACCGAATTCAGCCCCTGGCCCTGATGGCGTCACAAATGCAATGTTAAAAATATTGTTACAGGAATCGCCTAACGTTCTTTTGGACCTGGTGAATTATTCAATTAAATATGCATGGATTCCGTTACACTGGAAGCTTGCGAAAGTAATATTGATGCTTAAGAAACAAGAAGGAAGGTATGTATTGGAGAACATTAGGCCCATTGCGCTTACATCAAACGTAGTAAAATTCATTGAGAGGCTTCTTCACCGTCGCATCATGAAATTTATTAATGATAATTCCATTCTTAGTCCCTGTCAGATTGGTTTCAGGGCTGGCTGCTCCATCTGGCATGCCCACGTCGACTTAGAAAGCCGAATACAACTCGCTCGACGTCATAAGCAATACGCTGCCTTAGTGACGCTCGATATCGCTAAAGCATACGACACTGTGGAGCACAGTATATTGATCAATCGGTTAACTTCCTGTGGTGTTCCTGGTTATATAGTAGCGTGGATTCGGTCATTTTTAGGTGAAAGAGAATTCTATTGCTACGAAAGGGGCGTTTCTTCTTCTAGACACAAACAAACGAGAGGCGTACCGCAAGGCTCAGTTCTTTCCCCGGTACTTTTTAATATTCTCATGAGCACACTACCTTGTCATCCAGAAATAACCACTTATGTTTATGCAGACGATATTGCGTTTTTTGCATCTGCCAACGACATCCACACGCTATACCAACGACTGCAAACTTACCTTTATGATCTGGAGAGGTGGTTAGATGCTAGTCACTTCACACTCAATGCCAGCAAATGTGCTGTTCTCGTATTTCCGATACGTGACATAGTGCACATTTCATTGTCTTACCACCTTCAAGACATACCACAGGTGTAATCTGTTAAATACCTCGGAATTATTTATAACGCCTCTCTCAACTGGCGCTCACATATAGATCTTTTGACTGGGAAAGGTACCCGTGCAATTGGCATATTGCGTAGGCTGAGCAGTCGTCGAATAGGAATGCGAAGAGATACACTCCTAATGATATATCGTATGTACGTTCGCCCTGTATTAGAATTTGGTTGCGTGCTCTTCTCTGGAGCTCCAGCCTACATGTCCCGTCCTCTAATCCTCTTAGAAAGAGAGGCATTACGTCTGTGTTTAGGTCTTCCTAAATTTGTTGCAAATTCTATTCTTTATCTAGAATCCCGTGTCCCGCCACTTTCGTGCAGGTTCCGGCTTTTGACGGTGCAGACGTTCTTAAGGATTTACGAATCACCACTGCGTCATCCCCAGATAATCTTTATTTCACAACCTGCGTTGTTTTTCGGTGTCATCTGGCCGCGACTACATAATCCGCAAATTATATTCGTGCAAAAATTACTTGACTGTTTGGGCGTGCGCATATGCGATGTTCTTCCTATTACCGACAGAGCTGTTGCCACGGATATTCAATTTGATGATATCTTTCCTAATAATGCAAAATTACTTCCACACCGTATTCTAGACGGTATATTACAAGATCACCTGAAAAACCTTCAAACAAACGTTGTAATTGCTACAGATGCTTCACAATGTGAAGAAAAGTCAGGTGTAGGAATATTTTCCCCGATTCTCGATTGGACATTTTCTCTTCGGCTGCCAGATTTCATACCGATTTTTTTAGCCGAATTCATGGCCGTGGTGCTGGCATTACGCAAATTAGGACCATCAATTACGTCAGCCGTGATAGTCACTGATTCTTTATCATTGTGCTCCTCCCTTACTGCTTCTAATGATTCTCGCGTAATGAGGACATTTCAATCATTGGTACCTGGTTACTTGAGAAGCGTGCGTTTGATTTGGGTGCCTGGCCATAAAGGACTAATCATTAATGAAATTGCAGACTCTCTAGCCAAGGCATCAATAAGTGGCCCGATTCTTCCTTGCTGCCCTTTGACTGCTTATGTTACTGCAGCTAGATTTCGCAGGAGTATCATTATACAGTCAGTATCAGGCTCCACAATTACTAACTCTGTGGATTACGGACATCTGCTGCACCCTTGGAACAGAGATTTTTGCCGAACACGGAAAATTGAAGTGTCCATAACAAAGCTGCGCTGCCGTATACCTGCATTGAACTTCTACCTCCACAGGTCTGGTCTGGTCCCCTCACCATTATGCTCATTCTGCGGCGAGGCGGAGACAATCGACCATTTCTTGTTGTCTTGCAGACGTTTTTCTATTATAAGAAAACGACTACTCGAAATCCCGCTTCGCTCTATTGGTCTAACTTTATCAGTGCCAGTGATCCTATCTTTTGGAGCCTCCATTGTTGGGTTCAGCAACAGAAATGTTTGCTTGGCGATCCAAAATTACCTAATTGAAACCAAGCGATTTCCATGTTAGATTGATCGTTCTCCCTCCCAACCATAGCTTTCTTTTATTTCTTATCTTTTATTAACTATTATTGTTAATATTATTATTATCTTATACCCGGTTTTCATCTGATTATTTCCTTTTTATCCAAACACAAAACGTTCACTTTTAAACTAACACGCCCAAATTGTTAACTCCCTTGTTATCATTATTATTTAGGCACCTAATTAAACCGCCCGATTCTTGGCCAATCCCCCACTGTGGGTATGTGCCACGGCCACTCAGGACAACAACAACAACAACAACAACGACAACGCATCTGTGTTGCGAGAGTGGCTGGAACTCGCATAACAATGTCTTCTCTAAGACAGCCCGAGGACTGCTCAAGGACATGATCGCTTTTCAAGTCGCTTATTATAATCAACTGGCACGTTACGAAAGTAAAACAAACAATATTTTTTAAATAGTGCCTCGTCGTAAAAACTGCTCTTGTTGGCGTAAGAACACGGAGGTGTAATATTGCTTGATAGGTTGGTATATACTCAAAACGGTATTCGAAACGCACATCACGGTTGCTTTTCGTGGTTTGTGACGCCGAAACGGTATAGGTGAAAACAGCGTCAATTATCATGATAGCTGGTGGCAATAAAATAACAACTATTTCCGTAGAGTTTGGCATGCACATAACTCCATATCCCGGATAATTATTTCACATAAATAACGAGTTAAATTTGAAAACGACTGAAGCCAATGTGCAATATGTTGTGCCAGGAGTCTCGGGAAGATATCCTCCCGATATCCCTTGAACAACACATCGTGCATGGACATCAAGGTTATCAGTAAACTGACTATTACAAAGTGTATATAATCAAGTTACCCATGTCATATTAAGTGGCGTTTTATTAGTTCCACGGGAGGCACCAAGCGTTCACACCTCACTCCCCGGATCAACGCCAAGTGATGGCCCTTCAAAGCCTTGGCCATAGCAGGCTGTGACGTGGTCGAGGGCCAGTCACGAGATGTGGCCGTTCCTGCCGCCAACGGTTGGTGCGCCTGTTCGCATCGATGACGGGCGAGATTTTCTGAGCCGTGTTCCTAGTACTGTGGGGTTCACGACACCCTCACAACCGCTCGGGTCCACCACGCAGACTACAACCGCATCTACAAAAGGTGGTCCACGCGCCTTCCCGTCCGGAGCCTGAAATCCCCCCAATCGTTGCTGTTGTCGGTGGCTTCGTCATCCTGCTCACCGTCACCGAAGCGGGAGGCGTTGGGGCTGCGATAACCCAGCGAACCGGGGCCGACCGCGGCCGCCCGCTTCGACGCCTTGCCCGCGCTGGTGGTGGGCTTGGTATGCGGGCTCGGGCTCAGAAGCCACACGAGCAGCACCAACAGGATGAGGCCGACCGAGCCGAGCGTCAGCGCGGAGCCGATGATGATGCGCTGCTTATCCCGCGCCTGCTCTCGCTGCATCTCATCCAGTACGAGAGACAGTGACGGCGAGCGCGAACAGTAACCGGCAACGGTGCTGCCAGCAGCTGAATTGGCGCTGACGATTACGGGACCGGTCTGGTGAGGGGACCGAGAAGGCGACCTAGGAGGCGATCGAGGTGGCGATCGAGGCTGCTTCCCTCTCTCTCGAGATGCATCCGGACCCGTCTGTCGGGACGAGATCTTCTTCTCGGCGGCATCCTTGTGCTTCCCAACGATCATCTCTGGCTGAAAGCTGTCTCGTCTCACGGAGCTCAGTACCCGAGCCTTCGGACGACGGGACGCAGCCTGTTGTTCTTCTGGTCTCGAGCCCAGCTGCACACGCTCGCGTGCAGCTCGTCGTGGCTCGAGCGAAGCCCTCTGGTGTTCGCTGAATGATTATGATGATGATTATTGCGATTTACTGTATAATTGTGCAAATGTTCTCAGAAGAGAACCAGTCCCCGCGCGTCTTCAGGGCCTCAACGGCCAGGCGGATAGCTCGACGCTGGTCGTCTTCAGCCAAAAGAAACTGACCAGGTACATGGAGGAGAACGATCTCTGGCCGCATGAAATGGTTGTATTCAGGCCAGGATTCAGTACACGAATACCCTGTGACCCAAGTTGACCTCAGAGGGACTCATTCAAGAGCACTACATACACAGGGTTACGTACCCAGTGGCCAAAATTAATCCGACGGTTGGTTTTGAGCCCGGTTCCCCCAGCACAGCAGCCCTGTGACTAGGTACTCATTGACCATGCATTACCTAGTGGCCGAAGTTCGCGGGAAAGAGGTTGGACGCGGGCATAGGACATAAAGGCATGTCGTAAGCTTGGATAAGTTCCCAAAGAATGTTAATATGTTAGCAGCATCAATAAAACAACCACAATTAGATGCCCCGCTTAGCGGCTTGCGCATGAAAAAGGCAAACAAAAACTGGTTCCTTCAGAGGCTCAGTTCGGTATGCCCAACTGAATAATCCTCTTTACCAATTGTGCAGTTTACGGACATTACGCTCCTTTAAAGTGGAGCATTTGCTGCCTACTTCTTCGCTTACTTTTCCTTTGCCTACTTAAGCGCCTTTACCAGCGACTGCTTAAACCATGTCTGGTGTCGCCAGCGCCTCAACTACCCGGCGAAACATTCGAGCAGTACGTCTACAGTCTTCAAGAACTCACCCGGAAATACAGCTTCAGAGAAACGAACGGCCAGAATGCACTCGACCAATTTTTTTAAGTTTCATCACCGCGCCTCATCATGGAGCGGATTCTGTCTCAAGGTACAAGAGTCACCCTAAGGAAGGCTAAAAGATCGGTCGTCAAATAAAAAAAGAGTTCAAGCTGACCTTCGAATTCACGACAAAGAGAAGATGCATCAAGTGCAACCTGAAGTTCAAGGTCGTGCCCATCCACTTTCTTAGGCATCCCAACGGACACCGCTCTTCACTCTCGAGATAGCCAACAACCCGGTCGGGGAAATAGCAGGCACGGTGAACCGAGACCAGGCGTATGGGATGGCCGCCAGCCCGTTCGGGAAGGCCGATATGGCAGCAAAGTTTGAGGGAAAGGGTTGTAGCCCGGGGGCGAGGTGGAGCGACACATAAGGCATCGGCAGGTTAAGAAACGCATCGCTTGGCAGCATCGGGATATTGCTTTCCTTGCGGAAGCGAGGACCAACAATACCTGCGCGTTACAAGCGCTGCGAACATTGCAAGTAGATCGCTCATTTGAAGAATGTCTGTAACACTGCGGTTAACAATTCTTTCCAAGCCTTCATTGTCACCGACTTCAGCTAGGCAGATTGCACCTCTTTGCTTGCTACTGCAAGTATTGGGGGGGTTGATAATATTTCGTTGACATGCAGTCATTAGTCACCGACATTGAAGCTACATTAACACTCATGAACAATGATGATATAAATGCAACATAGCGCGAAGGCCTATCCACTTAGGGCATCGTTTCCTAAAAGTGCTTGTAATGAGAAAACCACAACAAGAGATTCTTCATTGTATCAGTAGGGTACTATGACATTACAACTGCTGCTTTTTATGTCCCTTTTTATGTTTTATGTCACTAACAAGTGAGAGTACATAAAACAGCCCTTGGTCGAAAGACGCTTCGACATTAAAGAGAAGACAGAGCTGCAAACCCAGGTACAAGTATGGCAACTACAAAGTCAAGTAGCGCGTGACGCAAAGACGAAAAAAGAACAGGAAGACGAGAAAAAGCAGCCAATGGTTAACTACAAGGCTCTTCATCTTTATATGCATACAAAATTTTGCTTAATTGCACTGCCGTCATCATCATCATCATCATCATCATCATAAACCTATATTATGTCGACTGTAGGGCGAAAGCCTCTCCCTGCAATCTCCATTTACCCCATTCTTGCGCCAACCGATTTCAACTAGCGCCTGCGAATTTCCGAAATTCATCGCCCACCTAGTCTTCTGTTGTCGTCGACTGCGCTTCCCTTCTCTTGGCACCTATTTTGTAACCCTAATAGCCCACCGGTCATCTAACCTGTGCATAACATCGCCTGCCCAGCTTCCATTTTTTTTATCTTAATGCCAATTAGGACATCGGCTATCCCCGTTTGCTCTCTGATCCACACCGCTCCCTTCCTGCCTCTTAACGTTACGCTTAACAATCTTCGTTCCATCGCTCTTTGGGCTGTCCTTAACTTGTTCTCGAGCTTCTTTGTCAACCTCTAAGTTTCTACCCCGTATGTTAACACCTGTAGAATGCATTGACTGTACACCTTTCTTTTCAATGATAATGGTAAGCTTGCACACAGGGTCTTACAATGTCTGCCGAATGCGCTCCAACCCATTTTTATTCTTCTGTAAATTTCCTTCTCTAGATCAGAGTCCCCTGTGAGTAATTGACAAAGGTAAACGTACTCCTTCACAAACTCTAGAGGCCGACTGGCGATCCTGAACTTTTGTTCCCTTGCCCAGCTGTTGATCACTATCTTTGTCTTCTGCATATTATTCTTCAATCCCACTCTTACACTCTCTGTTAAGGTCCTCAATCATTTGTTGTAGATCGTCCCCAGAGTTGCCGAACAGGATAATGTCATCAGCAAACCAAAGTTTGCTGAGGTATTCGTCGTCGACCCTTACTTCTGAGCCTTCCCACTTTAATAGCATGAATATTTCTTCCAGGCACGCAGTGCATAGCATTGGAAAGATTGTGTCTCCTTGTCTGACCCCTTTCTTTATAGGTATCTTCCTACTTTTCTTGTGAAGAATTAAGCTAGCTGTGGAATCTTTGTAGATATTTTCTAGGATATTTACGTAAACAGTCTGTACTCCTTGATTACGTAATGCCTCTATGACTGCTAGTATCTCTACTGAATCAAATGCCTTTTCGTAACCTATGAAAGCCATATATACAGGCTGATCGTAGTCTGCAGATTTCTTGATTACTTGATTGAGGACATGGATGTGAGCTATTGTAGAATATCCCTTCCTGAGGCCAGCCTGTCCCCTTGGCTGACTAAAGTCCAGTGTGGTCCTTATTCTACGGGAAATTACATTGGTGAATATTTTATATAATACTGGAAGTAAGATAATGGGCCTATAATTTTTCAATTATCTAACGTATCCCTTTTTGTGGATTGGTATAGAGTTGGCATTGTTCCAGTTCTCTGGGACCCTTAATGTCGATGGATAGTCCGCATAAAGGGCCGCCAGTTTTTCAAGCATTATGTCTTTTCCATCTTTGATTAAATCGACTGTTATTCCATCTTCTCCTGATGCTTTTCCCCGTTTCAGGTCTTGCAAGGCCCTTCTAACTTCATCGCTAGGTATAGGAGGAGCCTCTGTAACCTGTTCATTACTACTTCGAATGGAGGTATGGTGACTTCCCTGGGTACAGGTCAATATAAAATTCTTCCACTGCTTTTACTATACCTTCTGGATTGCTGATGATATTACCCTACTTATCTTTCAGTGCATACATCTTGGCTTGTCCTATGCCGAGTTTTCTTCTGACAGATTTCATGCTGCGTCTATTTTTTACTGCTTCCTCAGTCTTTCCCCCGTTATAATTTCGAATATCCCTTATTTTCTTCTTTTTGATCAGTTTTGAGAGTTCCCCGAATTCTATCTGATCTCTTGAGTTGGGCTCCATTCTTTGTCATTTTTTATTAGGTCCTTTGTTACTTAAGAGAGCTTACCTACTGTTTACATTGGTGCCTTACCTCCCACTTCAATTGCTGCTTCTTCAGTTGCGATGTGCCACAAAATAAAAAGGCATTCCTGATTTGTATCTGCCTCTGTGGCACACCTTTTTGTTCATTTCTCACCGAATAACTGTGGCGGCTGTTCTCTAGAGGCATGACGGTACGTCGCCGCACTATGAGCAAAAAATACTTGCATGTTAAGAAAAAAAGTCGTAAATAAAACACCCTTGAAGATGCGCAAGTTCAGGCAGAAATTAAAAGGAACTAGGACGGCCGTTGTTGGCTGCAATGCCATGGACGGACTGATCCACACTCACAAGCAGCGCACGAGTGTGTCGGTGCCATATGTGCTCAGTGCAGTTACTGGAAACTTCGTACATGCATATATATATATATATATATATATATATATATATATATATATATATATATACAATCGCTGATCGCTGTTATGTATATCCAATCGCTGACATTCAAAAGCGCCTATGGCATCGTCACTTCTCATTCATATCTCTTTCGTTGCCTATTTTTCCTCTTGGTCATTGTGATGCTGCACGCTAGGGGAGTTTCCTCAGGCCATTCAATCAAACATTTGGTCTTTTTTTTTCTGTCCAGAGAGTTCAGCAGCAGACAAAAAAGAGTGTCACGGTACGCACCCTTATTTACAAAGAAGTTCTGGTGTTTTTGGTAACAGCACTTGCGTTAGCTACTCAGTTTCAGTTAGCGCCCCGCGGCGTCCAACCTTGTATGTGTACTGCGTTGTTTTCCCTCACCCCTCTTTGGAAATAAGCGCCAGCATTCGTTCGGTCTCCGTCGGCAGAAGCCGCACTTTCCTTCCGCGGCGCTTCGTGCCTCGGCCGTTAGGCCTCCCGCCGCAGGTCCCTCTTCCGGCCGCCCCGTCGAGGCATTGCAAGAACCTGCATTAAAGAAAAGAAAGAAGAAATTCAAAAGCAAGACCTAAGTGAGTGCGTGATGCCGCATTAATTGTTTATTTGCACAAGGCTGGTCTGGCGCAGTACCCTCTTTGTCACTTCTGTAATGAACCGTAGGCAATCGATCATTGCTTTTTTGTTGACTCGTCGAGTTTCGCTACGTAGAAAAATACGTCTCGAGGCCCCATTTCACCGATTCGGCCTTCCGTTGACTTTCACAATTCGTCTTTTTGCGGAGCCTTGGCTCTAGGCTTCAGCTACAGGCATGTTTTCCTTACCATACGCAATTTCATTTGCAACACAAGAAGATTGGTGTGTTAATTAGATATTATCTTTCTTCTTTTTTCTTGAAGTTTCCTCCTGCAAATTTCGACTACTATTTCATTCATCTTCGATCGATCCTGTATGATTCCTCCTCTGTTTTTATTCCCTTACTCTTATATTGCTTTGTATTCCTTCATTTATTCTTATCGTTTTTTAAATGTGCCACCCGCTTCTTCGCCGATCCTCCCGTTGTGGCTGTGTGTCACAATATGAAAATCATCATCATCATCATCATCATCATCATCATTATCGTCGTCGCCTCTCTCGTGGGCACGAGCCACGTGTTTAGGCAACAAAAACAAAGGACGGTAGCAAATTACAGTGACTGTACCCAGGTATCACGGTCCCGAGACGAACGGGAACGTCACACCGAAGGCCAAGTCGACGAAGTTGCGATTATTGGACATGTGAGGAGCTTGCCAATGTGTTATTATGCGAGTCTGCCTGCATTAATCGGCCGCCTTTTTCGTCCTCACATTTGCAACACGTACCCGCTGGCGGCGCCCGCACCCAAGGTGGCTGCCGGGCGCGTGGCCCAGCCGCACGTGTCTCCGGGAGCGCGGGCGGGGCGCGAGGCTTGGAACCGAGCCTGAGGAAGACACCGGGGGCAGCATGGCGGACGGCGCCGAACAGTGCCAGGACAGCCCCGTCGAAAAACGTACGTGCTGAGACTCTTCTGCTTTTTTTGGCTAGCGCTAGTACGATTGCGTTCCTGCTTTGTCCCGAACCGACAGACAAGGCGAGAGCGTGCTCACGCTGTTGCCCGAGTCACTTGCCACAGTCAGCGCGGCGGCTAAGAATCGTACTGCAACGAACAAGAAGCAACAATTATATTAAATTGACACAACATGAACAGGTCCCCTTGCTTGCACTTGCGCACTTCCCATTTCGAGAAATATTGGCTATCGGAGTCTGTGATGCACTATGATGTTTAAAAAAGTGTGTAAAGGCTTGACATCTGCCTCTCTAAATCGGCGTCTAAAAGCTGTGCGTTGTCATTATCGATTGGGTAGCGTTAGGAAGACATTCATGGTAAGGCGGGAACTCCGACAGGACGTTACGTTCGCGGAAAGAGTAAGGCGATCGGGCTGTTTGACTTTGCTGGAGCCTATCTTTAAGCTATTGGATGACGTTTTTGGTATCGCTAACGGAGCGTCAAACTGCAGGTCGGGTTAAGTTATGTGCCGCCTGCTTTATGCTGTAGAGCGCGCGGGAGTTCCTGCAGTATATGCGACATCAGCGCGGTAACCACCGAGACATTTCGGTCATTTGATAGTTTTCGTATTTACCTGCGCCTGTGTAATGATGCATGTCTTCGAAGTTCTGACTAAGAGTATTCAAAGCAAATATTCACTGCACCAAGCTTAGCGGGAATGCCTTTCCCACAAACTTCGTCAGCAATTCCATCTGAGGGGTTCTTCGCCGCATGAATAATTTAACTAAAGCAGACCGTATTCTGGGGAAATGTTGCCCGAGGGGCATCCGCATCCACTCACCGGCGCTTTCTTTCTTTTCTTATTTAGAAGAGGCAGATGATGACGGGTAAGTAAAAACGCTGCTGGCACTTCGCAAATACGCAGCTTTCAAACGTTCTCGCTTCAAGCACTCTTCGCTTTCGTTCCATAGACACCGCTTATCCCTTCACTTATGCTCTGTGAGAACTGCGGCAAGCTAGCATATCCGTAAAGTGCCCCCAACGGCTTACACCTTTGTTCAGTACGCCTACTAACTGCATAGTGGGCTCGCAAGCCTTCGAGTGCTTCGGCGCGTTATTGCAAAGAAACTTTGAAATGTACGTAGCATTTTGCCGTGTTTGTGTACAAGGTCGCCTCGCGCTGCGCTGATAAAATCTAAACAACATAAACAACATGCGATTGTTGTTTCCACGGTACTCATTTACGACAGAGAAATTGAGACACCGTCACAGCACGACGTATTTCGGAAACTTCACATTGTTCATGAAACTAGTAAATGGCGCATCGCACTGATTATCACAGGTGACAGCGGCGTCTGCAGACTGGTTGTGCCCGCCGCTGTGATTAAGTAATTGCGGTTTCTTAGCTCACATTTACTTTAGATTCACTGCCGCGACGGCGTTGTTTCTGAGTACTCAGCTTCAAATATCAATCGTACGTGTGGTATGGGTCTATGCTCAATTCGTATGAAAGGTAATTTATTTTTACTTGGGCTACCACTGATGTGCACATTTTGAAGCATAAATATAATCAGTTATTATTGAATTCCAGCGTGATTGTATAGTTTGATTTCAAGAATGAGGTGCAGCCACAAGTAAGCAATTTCAAATTGATCTTTGAAACCAAGTTCGTGCAGTGCAAATGGACAGGACATAAAGGACCACAAACAATGTAGACAGGCCAGGCAAAGCTGTACATTTCCGCTGCACGAACTTAGTTTTCAAGACCAATGTGCCAACCAACCCACGAACGAATTCTTATAGTCACGTTGATCACAGAAGCTACAAGGAAGCGCGTTGTCCTGCCGCGTTCAGAAATTCAAGCGCTTTCATTTACGTCCAATGACACGTTTTGTTAAAATGCGTTTTCTTTAATCAAATTCATTCAGCACAGACACAGAGAAGAAAAAAATAAAGTCTTAGCAAAGCGACTTGGAATCACGTTTCTCGTCAATTCACTTCCCTAACCTTTCGGTTTCAGTTTATTATTCTTTAAGTACAATGCATTGGAAAGATACAATATACAGATGAAGGTCCCAAAGTAAAAGACTGCAACGGGACCCTCAGTTAATAATAACAATGTAGAGATGTATTAAAGAGCAAGCTAACTAAAACAAACGAACACAATCGCGAAAACACAACATAAAAAAATAATGTAAATGAAAACAAATTCTATTTATATAAGCCTGTAGTGCATAAAAAAACTGTCGATACATACAAATGACAAATATAGTGTAATGAATGACGGAAACTTAGTTATACATATAAAACAGCTTAAAAGCATGACTAAATGTATGAAAGGATGAAGATTTAATGCTAACGGGTAAACCATTCCACATTTTTATAGCAGCGAATGATGATGCCATTTTTCCATAGTTAGAATGAGCCATAGGTAGTAGAAAATTAGTTATGTGCAAACCTGGTATTATTGTTATTGATGAGGTGCCTGGAATCAATGAATTGGTATGAGAGCTGTTTAGTAAGTAATTTATAAAACATAATTATTACATATTTGAACAAGTGCGTTACGACAAGGATGTTGTTTTCACGAAGTAGAGGAGTAACACTCGTGAAAAACCCACTGTTAGTGATAATGCGTATTGCTTGGTTTTGTAAGTGCTGAATAGATCAGATATGACAGTTATGTGTGTTTCCCCAGGAAACAATGCCCTAATTAATGTCACTGTGAATGAAGGCAAAGTATAATGCTAATAATGCGTCTTTAGAGAACTATGGTCTTGATTTGATTAATGCTCTAATACCAGAGGTACACTTTTGCTTAATGAAGCAAATGTGTTGAGAAAACTTAAGGTTAGAATCTAATTTGATGCCCGAAAATGATACACAGTCGAAGACGGGAATGTGATGACCATCTAGAGTTATCTCAGGTAATACAGGTAGTATTCTTTGGTTAGATCGGAAAATCATGAATTGAGTTTTTGAAGGATTGATAATTAATTGGTTGGACGAACACCAAGCAGCAATATGGTCAAGCTCATTGTTTAGTTTAAGGATTAATATTGTTAAAGAATTGTTACGCAACGAGATAGTAGTATCGTCTGCGTATAGTACACAATGTTCCGACTTAAGGCAAGTGGGTAAATTATTAATATAAATAGTGAATAATAAGGGACCTAGTATGTATCCTTGTGGCACACTTGGTTAATAACTTTAGTGTTGCACTTATAACTTTAGAACAAATGAACTGCGAATTAGTAGATGCTGTCAGTATTGTGACGCCCGATTACGAAGTGTTATCTTTATGTGTCGCTAAAGTATCATATTCTGTCTGTTATCGACCGCCGAGTGGGCATATCCAAACATTTCTCGAATTTTATGAAAGATTTCTTTCGTTTGTTGTGGAAAGCAGGTGCATGTTGGTTGCCGCAGGTGATTACAACATTGATGTGGGAATCAATACTCCTGTCAGTACAAATTTTGAAAATATTCTACTGTCAAATGGGTTTGATCATGTTGTCAATGTACCAACAAGAATAACTGAATGCCGGTCAGTATTGGATATATATATATAGCAAATTTTTCGTTGCTAGAGGTAAAAGCTGGTGCCTTATCATGCTCTATTAGAGACCATCTTCCAGTTCTTTGTTTTTTGTTTTTTTTTGCCTAAATGATGCCGGCATTCCTAAACATCCGCCTGCTGAAACCTTTCCCCAGCCAATAACTGACACAGCTCTTAACGCGTTCAGAAATTAGCTGCTTCAAGTAAACTGGTGCAAGGTGCTCAATTCGGGCGATGCTGACAACGCCTACAATGCATTTTTAGATGTCTTTAAAGGTTTTTACGAAGTTCACTTTCCTGTTAAAAGACGCCAAAGAAATAGAAAAATTCGGAAACCGTGGGTAACACGCAACCTCTATCAACAAATGAAAACAAAAGATAGGCTCTACAGACAATTTCTCAACACTCGTAATCCTGATGACTTGACAATTTTCAGACAATATCGGAACAAGCTAACCAAAAAATTGCGCATTGCACGTAAAAAGTACTTCTCCTGTTTCATTGATGTCACCTAAGTGTCGAGCGAACTACTTTGGGACAAATTAAATACACTACTACGTCGCGGTAGTGGTCGTAGCTGCATATCCAAACTTACCATTAAAGGTAACGATTTGCATGGGGTGGATCTGGTTGATGCTTTCAATGCTTTCTATACAAACGTGAGTACATCGGGTAGTTCCCCAGATGCATGTCAATATGGGAACATGAGCTACTTTGGGACAAATTAAATACACTACTACGTCGCGGTAGTGGTCGTAGCTGCATATCCAAACTTACCATTCTTTATTTATTTAAGTCTTTATTTCTGCAGCCAGTCACAGTACACGAAGTTATTTCAATAATCACAAATTTAAACAACAGCAGCAGTAGAGATATGGACGAAATTCAAGTAAAACCTGTCAAATATGTCGTAGACGTAATTGCCCCAGTTCTTGCAAATATATTTAATACCTGTCTGGCTACATCAAGATTTCCAATAAAAATGCAAATTGCCAAAGTAGTAGTGCTCTTTAAAAAAGGAAATCGGAATGACTTGGGTAATTACCGACCAGTATCTATCTTGCCAATTTTTTCTAAGGCTCTCGAGAAAATAATTCACTGTAGGGTCTTGAACTTCGTTGAAAGCTCTAATGTATTTACACCGCACGAATTTGGGTTCCGGAAGAACATGTCAACAGAACTAGCCTTGCCTCACCAAAAGGAATATATTTTAACACAATTTGAAAGCAAGTAAATAGTGATTGGCTTATTTGTCGACTTCTCCAAGGCTTTTGACTTGGTGAATCATGAAGTTTTGCTGGATAAGTTGTATATTCATGGTATGCGTGGGTGTGGGTTACATTTACTGCGGTCATATTTATCCCATCGGCGACAAGTTGTCCAAATCAATAACTCACGATCACAAGTTCTTCCACTGCAGTATAGTGTCCCAGAAGGCAGCATATTGGGGCCCTTGCTATTTAACATATATACATAAATGATATTGTTAATATTATTGAGAATGCAAAATTTATTATATATGCAGATGACCCTACCATATATTTTTCTGGTGGTAACGTCGATCACTTTATCTCTAATTGTAATGATACTATAGTTCAGCTACAACATTGATCGTCCTATAACTCTATGGAGATTAACAAAAATAAAACAAAAGCAGTGACCTTTCGGGCCAAAAATAAGCCAGTCCCTCCTCATGCCGATATTATTTTAAACTCTCATCCTGCAGATATTGTTGACTATATTAAATGCCTCGGTGTGACATTGACTGCACACATGTCCTGGGAATCCCATGTGAACTCACTAGTAGCAAACCTTGCTCTAATAACTGGAATAATTGGTCGTCTCAGATGCATTCTTTCTGCAAAACTTATAAATACTTATTTATAATTCTCTTTTCTATTCACATGCTAACTACCGCCAACTTGTATGGGGTACAACTACATTTTCGAACCTACAAAAAACTTACGTTGTGCAGAAACGATACCTACGCCACGTGTACAATGCTGATTTTAATGCAACAACTGCAGGTTTTTTCCATAGAGCGCATATTATCACGGCTTATAAATTATACCTTTATCGTTTAAGTACTAGATTTAAATATGAAGTGAAATATAACATACCTAACCTAGGTAAACTGGCACAATTAGAAAAAATAAGCACTATTATGCTACCAGACATGGAGAATATTGGAACGTTATTGTACCCCGCTTGACCTCTGGCATGGAACGTCTATGTTATTCTTTGCCATCACTGTTAAACTATTATCAGTGTACTAATTTTGACTTATTTATTTGTTCCACTGCTAAACTTAGATCTATGTTTGCAGAAGAAGAAAACTGATTTACTTATCCTGGCATTTATTTATTTCTTTATTTGTTTCAATGTTTACGAACCATTGTGTTTTACTTTTGTTCTGCACTGATCAAGTGTTTACATTTGTTTATTGACTGTTTTTCATTGCTGATGCCCAAACGCCGCTCATTACGTGGGGCTGCGGTCTCGTCAAGCCTCCTACTGGCAGCTTTTTTTCCGTTGTCCTCCATTTGTAATGTATATGTTGGAAATAAAGATTTGATTTTATTTAATTTTATTTGAGTATCAGAATAAGCACCTCCAAAAAAATACTTTGTTCTCTACCATATAGGTAGCTTTTTAGGAGTTCTAGTACTGGACCGGTAATTCCCAGCGCTTGTAGCTTAGTTAAAAGTATGTTATAGCTTACCCTCCAGCTTACTCCCACTTACCCACCAGTTCTACGTGAACTTGCCGAAAGGGATGAAAGTTTGGTCCACTACGAGGGCAGGTCGTCCTTAAGCAGGCCGGCGGGGTTCGCAGGCAGTCCGGCCTGCTTTCGTGCCGGCTGTTCGCGGTCATCGCGGGCGCCGTGTTCATGGCGCTGGTGGTCCTGTTCGGCGTCCCCAAGGACGAGCAGCGGCGCGGACTGTCTACAGCCGCACGTGAGTTGACAAAATTTTGCTCCGAATGAATAGTGCGTCAATCACTGTGAAGATTAATGGAAAAATGGGAAAATAGACAGCTTCGCTGACTGAAACAATTAGTCCTGAAGGCACGAGAAGTGGATGGGTGGATAGGTGGATGGGTGGATCGGTGGATAGGTGGATGGGTAGATGGATGGATGGACGGGTGGATGGATGCTATAAGTGTCCCCTTTTAAACGGAGCGGTGAGTTTCACCGCCAGGCTCTTTCTATATCGTCCAATGTCTTACCGATCTGTCTTTCTTTTATTATTTTTTGCACAGGCAGAAAATTCCTAGCATCAAACTTTCTTTAACATTATTGAGAACTTTGGTTTTCAACGCCTGCGTTGTTTTTTATCTCCCTACTTTTCTGCCACCAAACCTCCAATCGCCTTTTACTAATCTCTGTTGCGTGAATTTTTGCTTTGCCCATACTATCCCTGAACTTAATGGATTCAAGGAGGCCAGAGGAGCCTTAACCGATACCCGGGTAGATATTTTCACATTCTAATAAAATATGTTCCGTCGTTTCCCTAACTTTACAGCAGCAAGCACATACTTCTTCCTTGGTATAACTCGCTTTATTACTACGCGTTCTAAGGCACCTTGATCTCGCTTCGAACAGTAAAGATCTTCAATTTTAGTTATCACAAATAGTTTTTTCCTGATTTGTTTCTACCTCTTAGGTAGTTGCTCATAGCAGGTTTCTTTCCATTGCCGCCACCCAGGAAATAGTACCAGCCTCTCTGACTTTGAGTTTAACGTTCTTTGTTACCATGTTGCTTAATATATCGGTCACATACTTGCTGGTAAGATTCCTAGTTCTTTTCCTCTATTGTGAATCAATACATTTTCTTTACAAATACTTGAACACTCTCGCAACCCAGTTACTTTCTTTCGTATTCTGCGAAATCAATTTTACTCCGAGCTTCCCTCACTTCAAAACTTGTCCAGCCCATATTACCCTGTACGGCTTCGCTTGTGTCCTCCCGTGAGCGACCAATGCGACGTTTCCCACTGATCTTTGGTTGCCATCGAGTTCTGATTGTACCTCTGATTTCGATCAAACAACCGCATTTCCAAATGTAAGTTCTGGAACCATTACAAACTTGCCACATACCCTGGAGCACCTCGTGCCTGTTGTATCCCCATAGTGCTCTGTGTTCCATTATGGCCGCATTCTCTTCCCTTTTGCTATTATTGATTTTTTTCCTGTGTTTCTATATATCCATTGCCCTCATTTATCCATACACCACGGTATTTGTATTGTTTTACTCGAGATATTTTCTGGACCTGTGTTGACGCTGTCTGTTCACTGTTTTCATTGAATATCATAAGACAAGGTTCTTTAACGCACAATTTCAAAGCTAAATTCTCACCTCCCTCTCCGCAGATATTAGCCAGACGCTTTGCCTGGTAGCAAGCAACACAATGTTGTCCGTATAAAACGAACCTTGCAACTGCTGCTTTACTATTGTGCCCACCTGTTTGTACGAGAGATTAAACCCATTATTGATTGCTTCTAGCGCCCTTTCCATCCTTACTATGTACATTATAAACAACAGCGCGTATTAAGGGCACCCGTGTCTCAGTCCTTTGGAGATATCAACTTTATCCTCGCTTCTCATCCCGTCCCATTCAAAGCAAACGGTATATTCTAGGTAAACCTCCTTTAAAAGTTGTACATAGTCCTTGCCTAAGCCTTCTCCTTGTAGAATATGCCACAAAATGTTACTGTTAACGTTATCATACGCTCCGGTAATGTCTAAAAAACATATATAACGTTCTCCTTTCTTATATTTGAATACAGCGAGCGAGAACAAATAAGTTATTATCCAGTCTTCTACCGATTCTGATGCCATTCTGAAGTTTTCCCGATTCTCATGTCATTCTGAAGTTTTCCCAATGTGCCATTATTCCCGTGCCATGTTTGCAGCTTTAACTTAATTGCCTGCGTTGCTACTAACCTGTTTATCACCGATGTAATGGTCAATGGTCTTTATGACTGAATTTTATCTTTTCCCCCTTACCTTTACAAATTAAATTCATTCTACTTTCCCGCCCACTGTCTCGCGTTCGCCAGTCTTGTAAGCTTTTCTTTTCTACTGCTTTCAACACAGCTTCCATACTTGTAGTCCTACCTCATTAATCAGCCTCATGGGAACCTCGTCTAACCCTGTGACTGGGCGCTTAGTAATTTTCTTTTCAACATTATTTCCGCTGAAACTTCTCAGCACTAGCTCCTTTTCCGTCTGGTTCTCGCTCACGCACTTTTTTTTCTCAGAATCCCCATGGTAATTGTCATTGAAATAATTTGACTGTCATTTTTCTTTCGGATGTAATTTATTGCCGAGTCCCCTTCCAGTTTGTTTAAATCTTTGTCTAGGTTATGTTGTATTGTTCCAGACTTTCTGGCTAATAAATTAATGTGGTTTCAAAGTATCCTTGGTGCGGCAATCTTTTCCTCACGGTTTTCTGACAACCAATCTTCACTTTAACCTTTAATCTCTGCTTGAACTAGCGTTCTAACCACAGATTTTTTCTATTCCTATTTATTTATTTATTTATTTATTTATTTATTTATTTATTTATTTATTTATTTTCTCAGCACCAGTGATGCACTGTGGCAAGCAACAACACTAGGGAGGCGTACCATCTGCTGCAGAGCGCTAGTCTACAGTTACCAAGTGTTGGCGCCGGTACGCGGTATAAATTTGTGCAGTAACAAACTTTAAGTGAGAGCATCGCATCTCTTGCCGCCTTTGCCACAGGTCACGACCACCCCGCGATGCACAACGTCCATCAGCCAGGTGAGACCCTAACCAACGTTGCGCTGCTTGTCGTGAATACGTGGTCTGGCTAAAGCATTAAAAAAATGTAGCAGAGGAATTTTACACAGAATGAGTAAGGTCAATTCACTCTCTTTATGGGTACGCGTGGCAATTGCTGCATACGTAAGTTACCTGGTTCCAAAAGGCAACTTTGTCAGGTCAATAGTGGTCCTGTCAATGTTATAATGCGAATCATCTTTATATTTACAATAAATATCCTACGCTTGTCGCATATACTCGTATGCCTTTGGAACTAAGTTTCGACAACAATCCCGTAGCATCTTTTCTCACGTCCTATAAAGCTCTGTCAAGCATCATAGCTGCAAAAGCTGAAAGGCTTTGACGTTAACAAATAATGCCGGCACCGTCGTGATCATGGCGGCCCACCCGGTCGTACACGGTAGTATTCGACACTTTTCACGAGCATGCACAACACACGTGGACGTGCCTTCCCTAAAAATAGCTACCCTAGATATTTTTCATAAGAAAAACTTGCAAACAAAAGTGACTGGCCAATGGCATAGACGACTTACTAACGATAAGCTTTGCGAATTCGACTCCTGATTTTTCATGTCTGCTCTTTACTCACCAATAGAGTTCGTTTGCAGGAATTCCTCATGTGTGACCTCAATGCATCTGATCATCTCGACAGTGATTTGTTCTTGTTCTTTGTAGACTCTATCCTGTAAGATTTCTTCCCCGTATGTAACGCAATTAATGTCATAGCAGCTAAAGTGATTAAGCATGTGTCAGTTTGTTGAGCACTGTTGCCAAGGTTGTTCGTTCGATTCAGGGGCCTGGTCCAATTTCTCGGGAAGCTTCTCTCTGGCAGACGGACGCAACGCCGGTAAGGCTCACCTTCCGCAGCATGAGTTCGTCTTAGTTCGAAGTCGGCAAGCAAAACTTGTCTTTTTTTCCAGCGGACAGGCAGAACAAGACTCCTGGCACACAGAAGGGTAAAAATTATTCCACTCTTCTTATCGAAAGTATCGTCTGGCTTATTTAGTGGCGCACTTCATATGCTCAACGCATTTGAACGAAAACGTTATTTTATGCTGAGCATTCTTGCACCAATTTATTAGCCGAAAGACACATAATGAAGGCACTTGTTGCGGCTGAACCTCTGCTTAGCATCTCTTGAACATCTCCGAGTGGCACCCTAGCACATAACTATTTATTTATTTGACCACGTGTTCTCGGCCTCATGGTGGTCTCGCCGTAATATCACACGTACAGCAGTGGCATTATGCGCCGCTCTACGAAAGGTTGCTCCTATTTCCCACCAGCTATAACAACGTGCTTCCAGTTCAATGACAATTATTTTCGTTGTTTTGAAAACTGCTTGTGCACAATCTCAAGTCTTAACTAAAGATGAAGACAACTTCAGGTTGCGTTCACATTCATATCGCATTTCATAACAGGAGTCTACAAAAACTTAACGTAAGATAGCGCTAAAACATACAAAATACAAGGTGCACACTATAGACAAGCACCGTCCGGCTAATCCCATTTTTCCCCAGCAGTCCAACAGACTGGTCATGCATTTCTAGAAGCCTGAACGGTAAATCATGCTTAACTGTTATAACAGCTCATATTTTAAAGGCTGCCATGCCGTTATCACAAGGCTCGCGTTCTAAAGACTGCCGTTAAAGTAAAGAAGCTTCGTATCACACTCTTCCTGAAGGGAAGGACTTACGGTTGTCTGGTCCTTCTTTACTTCGCTGGTTCTCGCGCTTTCTTACATCATTATTCCTGTCACAGGACAGAAACTAGGGCGTGTGTTCATCCTAACTGCTTTACGGAAACACTTACGACGGCCCAATTTTTTGGCGTAACGTCATGCAAAACAAAGACCATGACCTTAAAATACCTTACCGAATTTTACAAAAGTAGGCTGAGCCGGAAAAAGCTTGAAAGTTCAAGTGAGTGTAATTTGGGTCACATGATATCTCTGAAAGATATCATGTGTATAGCTCTGGTATCCGGCTGGCCTTTTGCAGGCCAGCCCACAGAACCACGCCCGCTGCTGTGTGTGGTGTCTCGATCACTGAACAACCCGATTCAGTTCCCACGCAAGCACTGCACGCACATCGTCTATAAGGACGTGGCCTTCAACCCGACGACCGGAAAGTTCACGCCGGTGAACTGTAAGAATTCGTTTTACTCCGTTCTAGGCTCTTCACGTTGGTCTCAAGCATCTCAAAACTTAAAACTCGCTGGGCACCAAGTTTTTTTTTTTCGCTCGCATAATCTGGTTATGAAGTACATGAAACTCTGGCTAACGGAACATGAATAAATGCATGAATTAATTTTGTTATCGTAATCCTTAACTTAATATTATTCCGCTATGTTGAATAATATATCGATCGCAGGCAAACTTGTCTGCGCCGAAATCTCATAACGGAATGAAACAGTGTTTACGCAAACCATGAAGTCGTTACGAAGTAAACACACATAGATACGGCCGCAGGCCGCAGGGCGATCTTCAAAATGCACCATAGCAGCTTTTTGCTTTGCGTTCTCTGTTCCCGGCTACTCTAACTGGGGCAGAAATAAAGATCTTACTTTATTTCAAAATAAAGAAACGGAAACAAACTTGCAACAAGATTTCAGACCGAAACTAACAAATGTTATGATTTAGTGAAACAATGCCCTTGGACAACGAGAATCTGGCTTAATCTTATGTACTTTTGCAACAAATAAAATATCCATGTTCCTATAGGTGGGCAGTGCAACTCAGACGAAAGACAAGAGGAAGTACACGATATGAGCGCTGTACTTCCTCTCGTGTACTTCCTCTTGCCTTTCGTCCTGGTTGCGCTGCCCACCCACAGGAACAGGTTCAATAACCAACTCGCCCAGCTTGCCATGTTAATTCAAGTATCCAAACTTTACAAATGTCCCTGCGTAGAAATCACGTCGTCGAAACCACTTTCATGAGTCCTGCATGTTAGAGATGTGTTCGGCTCGTCCGCGCAGCTGCCACCTTTGTGGCGCTTCGAATGCTGGTCGAGGTAACGCGGCAACGGGCGCTGATGGCCGTAGCCAACCTGGAGCAGCATCGGGCACCCGACGACGCGCGCCGCCTGGCCGCGGCTTTGGTCAAGTGGACCCCGGCGTCTGGATTTCACGGCGTTGCTGCGCTCGGTATCGACACCGCCTCCGACAAGCTGCCGGACTTGGGCCCACTATTCAAGGCAAGCTATCGCACTGAATATATGGCTTGCACTGACGTCATCCTAAGCGCCACGTTGGTGAATCAGAACGGACGCAGGACGTCTCGCGCGACTCCTTGCTCCATGGAAGCAAGTCATCTGCGGCAGTGAACGATACACTGACATCATCCTAAGGCGTCATAATGGAAAACCACCGCCATAATAAGCCGTTTCTGTAATGCCACATGCACGCTATCTGGACGTTGGTGCCAGCCAAGTCCGCCGCCATGACCACAAGCGACGTGGAAGAACATCCCCCCGGTCAGATCGTGTACACATACAGACACTTTCAAAAAATGAGATCGGAGAAATGCCATCGGCTGTAGCTCAGTTGGTAGAGTATCACACGCGTAATGCGAAAAATGGGGGCACAAATGAGGACAAGTTGTCTTTACAGCGAAGCTGTATACGGCTAGCCAATTCTTCAGTCCGTCCATCTAGCTGTCGTTTGTAAGCCGAAAACTCCTCCGGCGAAGCCCCATGCGCATGCGCGAAAAAAAAAATAGAGGCGCGCGCGATTGGCTGCACCAGTAGTGCAGTAGTGACGTCATTGCTCTGCGTCGCAGCCGAGCGCGAACGCAACTTTCTTTCCGGCTCCGAAATGGATGGGCCACGCGTCATACATACTCCTGAGGAGCAGGTAGCTTTCGATAAGCAACGCCGCGAACAGAACCAAGAACGAGCTCGTCTACGCCGTGCCGATGCTGCAGCCCGGACACAAGAACAGGCTCTTGCAACCGAGCACAAGCAGCAACTGCGTAGCGAGGATGCGGCAGCCTACCAAGCCGTCGTTTTATGAACCGTGGAGATTAACCTAGTGATAAACACAGGGGCCGCACGTTTCAGCTTCGCTGGTTAACCATCTATACGGAGTGTTTGCGCGGTCATTCTTTTAATGCACTTTCATTTCCCTTTACCATATCATTTCTATTATTTCTACATATCAATAAAATCACAGATAATTTCCCCTATGACTTCCTTGCCTTCATTGTGCGTTGGCTTCATGTGGTTGCTAAGCCAACATTCAGTCGGAAACGAAAAACTGAACCCTTCGTTACCCTTCTCGTCCAACTCTACTGAGTGTTTTGATAATTGAGTTGTCTTTATAAACATGAAGTTTCTGTGTAGCAAAATTAGCGCTATGTAGTCATTTAACGTCCAAAATTAACACACAAAGCTCAATCTGTCTTGAGGCCATGTTATGCGCGCTGACTTGTAAAAAAAAATAAACAGCGGACACAGGAATACAAGGGAAAAATCAAGTAGTTAAGTGACGAAGCGTGTTGAGGTTTTGATGTATCTCTGTATCGCTAATTTCATATTCTGTTCCAGCCAGCGTAACGGAAACTGCACTGCATCAGATAGCACACTTTCAAATAATGTGGCACCTGCTTGGACGCTACAAGTCCTGCTCAGAATTCCGGTTTAGACTGTGCTCAAGATTTAACAGATGTAACTCTGACGTCAGCTGTTTTCTAATGTGTAGCGGTGCCATTCTTATTTTGTTCAGTTCTTCCAAGCGTTCCAGGCTCATTAATGTCTGTGCGGGGTATGTCAGGATGGCCTTAAGCGAATCCCTCTCAATAAACGCCACCTCAACGCACTCTTCGCGCAGGAGCTGCACAATGCCCTGAAGCCGGAGAAGCTGGAATTTCTGGCGGCCGTGCATATTCGTGACTGGGACATTCCTTCAGGCCTCGTCGTTGGCCGGCTCGCTGCTATTGCACCGTGAGTTGGGGACACCGCGGCTCAAGCTTACTGACTGAAGAAATCGCCACCTACTTCGTAGCTAATAATATGTACAGGCCTGAAATGCCCGTCAGGTTTCATCGCTAAGGTACACATGTTATTGGCACTTTTCTTCTAAATCCTCCCTGCCAGTTCGCAGCAATAAGTTAGCTCAAAGTTACCTTTAAATTATAGGCATTACCCCTGCTTCCCAAGACTTCGCGATTTGCAGTTGATTTTGAGCCATGGCTCTCTCTTCCTTTTTCTATCTGTTTAGTTGTTTTAATTTTTCATTTTAATTTTACCGCTACGGAAATTCGTCACGCTTATTCACTAAAGCATTCGGGCTCGGAACCTGCTACGGTGTTCTGCATATCGATATTCACAGTTCTACTACCGATGCCGAGTGTCCTAATTTCCTTTGTAGTACTGATTGACGGCCAGGTAAGCGCTTGCAGTGTTAAGTGAGAGCATGTCAGTTTAGAGTCCCTGTGCGAGACCTTGTCTTCATGTTTCGGCGCATTTGAGGTGTGAGGGCTTGAAAGTGCCATGATATTTGGAAGCCATAGCGCCACGTGTGCTCCATGTTTAGTAGGGTAGCTCACCTGGAACTGTCGCACCTGAGGCACCAACGACAATTCCGACTATGGAAAAGCCAGGGAACACAGTGCTGAATTCGTCCTATAATTGAATGACAAATCGGCTCTAGCGAAATGGGTGCGAGTCATCGTAAATCGAGCAGGACGAGTACCGTTCGCGGGGGCCAATTTTACGTCGCCGTCTGCAGGCACCTGGACTACCTTGTCCTGGAGACGCATTTCGGCAACCGCTACAACAGCTGCCACATCGCGTACTCGTCGGTCTTCTACTCGACGGGCGCACAGCCTTCGCCCAGCGTGCCCATCGGTCAGGCGCTCTCGTGGATGACAAGCCTGCTGATGGAGCAGCGGCAGTACGTCACCACCTGCTTCTCGATCAACATGGGCGCCGTGGTGTTCCGCGACGCGACGGAGATGCGCGGATCCTGCTCGGGCAGCGACGTCGTCTCGTACATGCAGGCACGTTGACAATGTCCACATGCACATTTGTCCCAACACATGCAGGGCAAGAGCCGCCCGTCCCGTTTCTTAAACGAAACCTGCAAAACGCGAAAAAAAAATGGTTCTTTAGGGTAGCCAAGACTCTTCGATTCCTTTGGTTCAGTCAAGCCTTATTCAAAGCACCAATTATGCTCAAAATTATGAGCGCAACATATGCATAACTATAATAAAACGCTGCAGAGTCAGGATAGACACAAAGCGTGAACGCGAGCACGGAAGATGAAGCGCTTCTATTAATTGATAGAAGTTGATAGAAGCGCTTAATATTCTGTGCACAGACTCACGTTGTGTGTCTGTCCGAACCCTGGAGCATTGTATTCTACTTATGTCATTCAAACTAGCCCCAACGCAAGCATTAATATATGCAGCTCTTATCCTTCAACTTCCCCTGTTACCGCGTATCACCTCTCTGTACTCACTCCTATTGTCTTTGCAGCGAAAAGGAGATTGTGCATGTATCTCGTTTGAAGCCTTATATAACGAACGCGCTTCGTAATGCTTTTCTGCGGTCAGGCTAGCCGCTTCCGTTCAGAGTGGGAAATTAGTTTGCGCGCAACGTTTGCATCTAATCTTTCTCATCTGTACACATCATTATCATCACCATGACCCACACGTCTTCTTTGTCGTCGTGGCTCGGGATCTTGGAAAATAAAGCTGGTTTCCCACAATGCCAAACTTCGTTGCCCATAAATTACGTTGTCCCGCGGACGCGCAGGTGTGTAAGGGTGGCGAGTGGCGCCCCTCGACGGTGGCCAACTTGGACGCGCTGTCCGTGCTGCGGCTCGGGCACGGCCGCGTGGAGAGCCACGAGGATGACCCGCTGCTCTCCAGCAAGGTGAGCCACGCGTTGGCCAACTACCCGCGGGCCTGCGTCGTCGCCTACGATGTCGACCTCGACGACTACGAGGGACAGTGCGACGCCGAGCCGTTCGCCAGGCTGCGTAACCTCCGCCGTGCAGAAGGTGCGTTGCAGCAAATAGATTCGTTGCACTCCTTTGAAAAATAGTTCAGTTTCATGCCGTTGGTACCTGCGATAACATCACGAAAGAAAATTTGTAGCAGGAGATATAAAAAGAAAGCACTTGGAAGTGGCTGGAAATGAAAAGACGTTGCGAAGGACAAGTTATGCATGACTGCTATATCGTTTGTCCTCACGATAAGAATTGGTAAGCAAGGTTGTCCCAGGCAAATAAACGGTACCGTTGTCTAAACCTACAAAAAACATGCTGTCACTTAACGAAGCAATTTTAAAGCCGTTTTTGCTCTGCGGCGCATTTAATCTTACATATATACGCTAGTTTGAATCATTTCAATTATCTATTGCTGTATTCTTCTTTGCAGTACGTAATGACCCACAAATGGCAGCGCAGTCCTTGGCAAGTAAGTTGCTTTTAATTGCTGCTCTATAAATCCCTCTTAGGAACCTGTTGGCCTTCATAGCAATGTCTTAAGAATATGCACGGTGAAAACTGCTGCGAGTTTACTGGTGTTGCCTAAACCTTGTGGCTGTTACATTCAGCCCAATACATTACCTTGCGCTTTGTTTTTCCAGAGTCACCCAACGATGAACTGAAGAAACGCTGCATGCCACCTGGAAGTGGTAAGTAAAACGTTCATAAACGCGCATTACAGCCGTCACCTTTATGCATATGCGAGCCAGCTCTTCTGACGTCACTTGCTGAGGCAACGTCACCACCACTCTTGCAGAATTCTCGGGCAGAAAAATAATCTATACAAGCGGGAAAATGGCGATGCTTGTACAATGACGTCAAAAGTTTCCGCATAGAGATTTAAAAAACAACGGAAAAATTTAGTGGGGCCTCGATCCAGTTGTACTATTCTCCGGCATTCGCTAACCTCTTTTTTTTTTTCATCATGAAACAAAGTTTCATTGACTTTCAGTAGAGCGTAGCCTGACTTAATGTTTTGCTTTTTGTGTCTCCTTTACTTTAGGCCGTGCTGGCATGGTAGTTGGAGTAGGTTGTTACATAAGGTTTTCAATTAAGGGGGATACACGAAAAAATAGAGGAACGCTGGACACGGCGCAGCGTTCTACCTTCTTGTACTGCACGCATCGTCTGTGCCTTGTTTCACAGCTTGCGTGAGCGCCCCTTCTACCGTTTCTGCACAGGAAATAAGCGGCCACTGGTGTGTGTGCTGTCTGATCGCATCGATGTCGACCGGAATGTGTCCAAGCTCTTCTGCACTCACATCGTGCTCTCTCTGCGTCGCTACGGTCGGTTGGACGCCCTGAAGGACATCACCAAAGGTAAGCGTCGGGACACGGTCAGCAACGTTAGAAACGCTGTATATGGAATGCAAGGAAGACAAAACATTGCAATGGAGCATCGCGTGACAAACAAAGCGTAGTCACGCTAGTCATAAACAGTAGAGAAAGGATCACTTCAGAAAAACCACCCAGCGCACGACCGTGTCACGTGATAGACAAGGTGTAGATGTTGATTCATTTTTGGTAGAAACCACACTACTTGTGGTGCACTGTCGGAAAGGGCGAGTCAACAGGATTAGGTGGAGTTATAAATAGTTTAGTTCAAATCTGTGCATGCCGTGTCAGACTGTAAAGCTAAGTCCAGGAAACAAAAATAAACTGCGCAAGGCGTAATACTTGCTATGTGTGGAGTAGTCCACGGGGCAACAATATCCTGTAACTATGCCTTATTTGTGTGACTTCCTTCCCGTGACGTCATCAGGCCGAAGTAATGCACTGAAGTAGAAGGGAAAAGTCTATTGGCATCACTGAAGGGGGACACTCAAAAGCAACACTAAATCAGTTTAGACTAGTAAAGTGTTCTTGATAAGCATATTTTCGTTTATCTCGCGATTATAGGTTGATTATATTCGGGACGTTGTAGCTTAGAAGGTCTTTAAGCTGACTGAGTTCAGTCTTCGGCTCTTTTAGAATACGGTGTAGTTCATCTTTACCTATCACCAATTAACTAGATGCCCTAGTGGACGCTGTCAAAATATATGACGTCATGACGAACTGGTGCGGGAGCTTTATGGTGGCGTCGCCATCCGTCTTCAACTTTCGCGCTTTTCCTGGCTAGCCTTGTCTCACGGTATGAATGGCATTTTTTTTATATTCATTTCATTTCATGTCATTCAAACTATCAGCCCTTACTAGCTCTTACAGGAGGGGACAGCGTAAGATATACGTGCATTGTATTGCGACAGAGTAACATTACTAACACAGCTGGAATAATCTTTCTCCTTAAGTGCTTCTCCCAACCGCTCCCCCCCCCCCCCCCGACTGCTTAGCGTGGACAACGCTCTCGTCGTAGTCGTTTGACATCGCGGCAGTCCGCGTAACTTGCGCAATGAGCCCGATGCACTGTGCCCTGCTGTGCTGCGCAGAGTACGTGGCGCAGCTGCGCGGCGCGGCGCCTCCGGGCGTCTGCGTGCTGGTGGCGCCGCACGAGCGCGCCCTCGAGCAGAGCCACGAAGGCGAGGCCGTGCGCCTCGCCGAGGCCACTGCGGTGCAGCTCAAGGGCAAGCAGCTCGACGGGCTCGCCTTCCTGCACGTGGCCCGCACCAGCGCGGCGCTCGTCGAGCTCGGCCCTGCGCTCGAGGTGAGCACTGGCAGCTGCGCGCGCTGCGCGGCTCTGCTATACTATACGCAGTGAGTGGACTCGGGCATCCTTGCCTGAGAGGCATTTTGACTTGGCTAATGCACTGTTGCTCATGTTCAGTGATAGGAACAAGCAGAACTGTTTATAGTGCAAATATATATATATATATATATATATATATATATATATATATATATATATATATATATATATATATATATATATATATATATATATATATATATATATATATATATATTTATACTATATATATATATATATATATATATATATATATATATATATATATATATATATATATATAGTCCTGCTCATTGGGTTGTTGCCTAATGTGCTTATCGCTTCTCCGGCATGTGTAGGTTCTGCACGAAACCTACAAGGCCGCCAACCTCTGCCTGGCTCTAGATCTCCAAATTCTTGATCCGAACACTCCGGCCGAAGAAGTCGGAAAATCCCTCTCGCTCGTTGCCAAGTAAGGAGCAAAATCATGCTCGACGCATTGGTCAAAAATCTGTGACAGAAAACCTGAAAAGCAGTGACGAGCAGTTTGCTGTGCTGTAATCGCGCGAGAAAACTTAGAAAATTGCGCCCGTAGGTCATAGATCACGACGGGTATTGTATAAAGTACAACACAGGCAGAGCACTATGACGCAAAAGAAGCGTTATGTGACAGAGGCGGCTCGGCTGTCGCACCGCGCAGGTCTTTGATTGGCGCATCGATGCGGCTGCTGTCTCGCATAAGCGCTGCCTCTCAAATTGAGAAGCTGACTTCAGTGCTGCTTGTCGCAGCGCTCAAGAAATCTGTAAATAATTGTGGCGATCTTCCACAACATGCTTTTATGTTACCTGTCTGGAATTATATTTACCTTTCATTTCGATAACATTGGCGGTTCTGCGTTCACAATCATAATCTGTTTCATTTTGGTCACTTTGGCAGGCACGTTGATTTGCTTGTGGTGAACACGCACTACCCGGGCCGCATGGGCCCTTGTCGGGCTGTGCCGCTAGCCTCTGCAGTTCAGCCGGCACGGTCTTGCATTCCCACCGTGGCAACTGTAAGTAGTTATATTTCTTTCGCGATAGCTATTCCAGTGCCGCACACTTACGAAGTAATTTATTGCATGACGAAATTAATTTGCGCTGGCGATCGCCACCCAATACGACACTTCCCCAAGCATCAAGGAAGATGCAGTACTGGTTAATTAAGCAATAAGCATCAGTCCAGCATTAAACACTAATCTCGGCAATAATTGGCATTTATGAGTTTTATGGAATCTGTGCATGTTAATTAAGCAGTGCCGTTAATCGACCACCGTGAAAAGCTGTTTTCAGTTTGGGATGAGCCCTTCGACTACGCGTCGAGCAGTTCTGCTATTCCTATGAAAAGGTTCCTGTTCTTGAAGAAATATTTCAGCCGCCATTGTTGATTAACTATACTAAACGATATTATTCAAGGCCAGGAGACTAATGAGTGAGATGGAGACTGTCCGAAAAGAGCGAGCCTATGTAGTCATAAGAGGCAGCGGACCGAAAAGCGAAGGTCACCCGCGTACCCTACATTCTATGCACACAATAAAATATGAAGAAAATAACCATGACTACGAAGCAAGAGCTTGAAGAGATGTCTCCTGCTTCCCCTCCAGTTCTTGCTTTGTTCCCTTCACGCTGCCCGCCTAGAACCTTTGTTGCACCTTCCAAGGCAACGAGTTCATGCTTTCTCGTATTTGTAGTGGTGACTCGTAACGTGTGCAAAATCTTGGAGCGTGCCTGTCGTCACTGCCACAAGAAAGCTAACGCGCAGTGCTCCCCGGCAGGACACTGCGGTGCAGTGGCTCAAGGATGTGAGCGAAAACGGCCTCACTCTGGTCTGCCTGTCCGTGGACTTGCGCGCCCTTCGCTTCCGCGCTTACGGCACGGTGGCACCCTTCGGCTCCTGCCGGCGCGAGGAGGCACTGGACTTCCCCAGAGTACGTCGCCTGCCTCGTGCGATCGGTATCAGTGCGCTTTTCGGTAAACGCGGAACCGCACTTGAAACGCAGCAAAGTGTGCTAAGGCTATAACAACCGTGGCGGATCCTCGGACGTGCAGGATAACAAGAGAAATGGGCGTCTCGTTTCGGTGCTAACGTTCTGGGGCCAACATTTTGACGAGCTGTGTTTGTCGAAGAAAAAAGCAGTCACCCTATGCGTGGTTTCGATTGGTCGCCCTTTTCGATGGGAGGGAGCCCAGGAGCGAATGGTCCATGTGGGTGTTCGCGAAAAATGTATACGGTTTTGCCAAAAATGATTAGGTTGGTAATGCATGCTTCTGCCTATATAAATACGATTCGGCTATTACAAAGTCGCATGCGAATTCAAGTGTATATACCCGAATGCAGTTTTGCCCTTCAATGTATTTATTGTTTTCTCGCCATCGTGTGGGTAAACTGCATCGCAGGTCTTAATTTAATGAATTTAATTTAATGAATGAGCTGAAGTGCTCAAGTATTAATTGGATGTAATGGAGGGCGCGTTGTTTTACCCGGTCCATAGCGTGGTGCTCCATTACTCTTGTGCACTTGCGAAGAATGGCGCCATCATTCAGCGGATGTATTTCACTCCACGCTCGCGACAGGCTTGTACAGGTGGCTCCTGGACTCAGGTGCACAATAATTCGCGTGACAGCCCCATGTGGCAGGATGGTTACAACCTGCAGACGTATGAAACGGCAAGCTCCCTTACGCAGAGGGTAAGCTCAATGTCAATTTTTTTTCTGTTCCAACACACTGTGTTTCACAGCATTATTCGTCTGTAAGTTTAAAGGGCTTTTTTTCTCGGTGGTATTAAACTAGGAATAAAGTGCGTTATACTAAAGGCGGCTCTCAGTCGAAATCGGCTGGCCAAAGAAGCCCGAAGTGAAATATTTGTTTGTTTGGTCTGCAACAAATTAAAGACCTTCAGGCGATGCATTTAGATTTGTTGCAGGTGTTTTGTTCACGACGATCTATATTGAAGAGCCTAAATAGCTTATGCGTAGCATTTTGCTGACATACGCGCACTCTGTGTTATAGTTCTAGCTGGAAAGCCTGGGAGTCGCTCATGCAAGTTAACGTCCGCTAACTGCCGGAGTAAAATATACCGCCTATTCCACTTGTATTCACGATGGCAGTGGTAAAAGTGGTGCTAGGCCGCATGCTTTCAATCATTTCATATGAACAGCCAGTCTACTGACTCTACCGTCTGCTGGTGATGCGTGGTCACAGAATTACACCGTGCTCCTGCAGGTTCGGTCATTGCTTCCCCTTCCCAACGCGGGCGTCGCTGTCTTCAACTTTGACTACGAGGACTACGCTGGGGTCTGCAATGGTGGCGTGCCTCAGGCTCGGCTCATGGCACTTAGGGCGGCACTCGGTAATACAATGCAGCACAACATTGATGTGTACGGCAACGCTTCAAGGCGGTGGTGCCATCGGCATATCCCCGCTCTAAATGACGCTACTGCACTGTTTTCAGTGTGAGAACGCGATGTTCTGAGATATCACGACGTGATTATGAGATGACGATAACTCCATTAAGAATATTAGTTACCTATATGTATTTCCATGGTTGTCCCACTCGTAACCTGCCCGCTCGTAACCTGGGTTGACAGAACAAATAGCGCGTGATGTGCCACCTGCCGTATGTCGAGTGCCCACCCTGGGGTCTGACGCGTTATACTTGTCTTTATTTTTCTTTGAAAGAGGGGGGGGGGGGCATAGCCTAGCTTCGCTGTTAAGCATATCTCGGGCCTTGTTTCAAAACATTGCCTTTCTCTCTCGTTTCAGACGAGGAGAATATCACCGCCCAAACTACGCTAACCCTTGAGAGTAAGTACGCGATTGACCAAGTAAACGGAAGCGAAAGAAAATACCGTGACTTGTTCTTCGCAGCCCCCGATCGTCCACTCGTCTGCGTGCTGTCTGCGACCGTGAGGAACGAGTCCCGCGTGCCGTCGTCCCACTGCACGCACCTGGTGCACGAAGGCGCTCGCTATTCTGTAACTGAAGAGCAGCTCGTCATTCCCGGTGAGCGTGTAATTTTGGCGTAATGCAGTTTTACAATGTTGCGACTAACTCAATACTCTTGCAGTATGGACTCTTCGCCCTTATATAGCAAGCTTTAGATCGGAAGCTCCCATCTAAATTCGTGGGAAACCAAGATATTGTTTAATTGCGATAGCAATTATACGCGCGTTCGAGGCACCTTCACGCCCTCGGCGGCGCCGCTGACGTTGTCGTGCTGTCCGGCTGACTGCACATGTGCGAGTCGCGCGCGGGGGTTTGAAGCTCAGTTCTGCAGGGATACGGTGTGGCGGAGGGTGTCTGGCTACAAAAACGTCGAAGCGAAGTGTACACATTGTCAAGGCTACGACCGATCCCCTCGGTGGCGGAACTAGGGCAGCCTTCCGCTGCGAGCATGACCATTGGTCGTGCGCATGCTTTAAGCGCACTACCATTTCTGCTGTGTACTCCTCTGAGCGGAACCGGCAGTGAACATCCAGCTATGGTTGTCTAATATTTCACTAGCTGGCAACTAAGGCCAATGGTTTCCCGTCGGTCCCATCTCGTGTACCACCGACTTGCGAAGCCTGCAGCACCACTGGCGGCGCTGCCAGGCTGATGTTCCTTCTGCCGAGCAGTCGTCTTGCGTGCTGCTTGACGTCAAAATGTCGCACCAGTGTATAGTTAACACAGTTCGAGAAGCCAGAGTGCAGCGCTATATACCTTGCTAATGCTGTCAGTGCACCTCTCTTCGGAAGAAATTGCCAATGTATTTTTTTTATTGCCCCAATATTGATGTCTGTTGTACATAAAAAGAAAAGTTGAAATCTGGTAACTTTCGGAGGTAGTGTTAAACTTATGCTACAACTTTTTTTTTAATTTCTGGCAACTGCAAAATTTCAATATCTTCTAGTATCACGTTTACAACGCTAACTCAGCAATAAAAACGACATCACTATTCTGTAAACTACGTATGATAATGCATCTAAAGCAGGCAAAATTAGTGTGTTGTATGCAACACCCTGGAATATACCACTAATCTTTGAGTAGGATTTTCGCAGAACTTTCGTAAGCATTGTAACAATCCTACGTAAGCTACAAATTCATATATCGCATTTCTCCGCTTAATCTTCCATAACATATCCAGTTTACGGAACTGCGATATCTGTTTCTGTTACGTAGTTATGAATTTATGGACTTCGTGCCCCATCTCTTTCTTTTAATTAACAATTTTTAGCAAGCATCTTGTAAAATTAAGTCCTAACTCAAACTTTTGCTTGCTAGAGTTGCCAAAATATAACTTTCTCCAACAAGTGCGATAAATGTACTTCGAATCTTCGCAGTATTTGTCTCATAAAAGTATTTCTGCGTCCTTTTTATATATATATTTGAATGAAGAAATTGGAGTTGGCCTCAAGTTCCTTAGAGCTCTGCTATTAGAAACCTGCCTATATACATCGCCAGCGTGAGATACGCGCAAGAAAGTACATAAATAAAAGCCGCAATCAACTACACCAATCCGACACGAGCCTGGATGCTTCGAACATAACGTTGTAGCACGCTGCAGTTTTTTTTTCTCGTACAACGTGCGGTCCGGGTTTGTTTAGCATGGCTCAGTCATCACGTGTTCAGCTTCTGTGCCAGCGCGGGTATACGTCAAGGGAGGACCAGACGTCTCGAAAGGAGAGACTTTCTGTTGCGGTTGTTTTAATGCCGACGTTCATTCCTATCAGTCATCATGAAATTACCATAAACGCAATCATTGCCGTCAACTCTATCGTAGGATTAAGAGAAGCTGCGACATCACTTCGAGTCTGCCGCTTTTTCATTTTACGCAGACTCATTCAGCAGCTGTAGAACATGACGCGCTCGCACTTCCCACGCGAAGGTGCGACCACGTGACCAGTTCACGGCACGGCACGGTGCGCAAGTCATTTAGCTGTCCAAATTAGTATCATCTTTAAAGCAGTTTACATGCAGCAGAGGTCTACTATTGCTTATGCGGAAGTGTGCAAATACAGCCAAAAATACAGTCAAAAAAAAGGACTTGCTTACTCAGCGGTGAGTCACTCTCTTTATCCAGAGAACACGGTCAGTCTGGCCGCGAACCGGAGCAAGCAACGACACCTCGTCGGGCTGAACGGCAACGAGATGGTAGAGCTGCTCATGACGGCCAACGACAGGGACAGGCACGAGATCGCTGCCAGGATGGCTTCCGCCGTGCTCGCCGCCAAAATGCAAGGCCTGGCCATCCTCAACTTCAACAGGACGTCAAAGACGATCGAAAGCTTTGGAAGCGTGCTCGAGGCGAGTATGCCTGGTGTGCACCTGCACTACGCAGTGCCTAGGGCTTGCCGTCGCTCTGCCATGATATTTATGTGTTTGATGCTCGGCCTCAGTAATCGAGGTTTTGCGTCGGTGCGACAATACAATGGGAAGGGCTCATCATGTGGATTATATAGCACCGCTTAAGCTATACCGAAAACACGTTAGGAACATCCATTATCATAATGTCTGTTTAAAGTATTTGGGTAAATTGCAATGAAAAGTATGTACACGTGTTTAATGTCACTAGAGATAAACTGCGTGCTGTAAATGTCCGCGCGCATTGCGGCACAGTACGCAGATGAACTAGATAACGAATTGCACGACTGAAAATAGCTTCTTCACATAAATGTTTATGCTTTATAAAACTACATTCTAGGTCTGACGCGTTAGACGGATCTAAATGACGAGTCCAACATCTAAATGATGTTAGTATGCAGAGTTTCATATGCACTTTTCTCATCGCTGGAATAAAAATATTGATGCCGCGTTCCATTGTGGGATGCATCCTAAACATTCATGCTTTGTCGATTTCTGTAACCACTGATTATATCGTAAGAACTGGCTAGAAAAGAAAACCTACCTCCTTACTCTCACATTGCGTAAGTGAACACGAAACCCGGGGTCGTAGCTCAAACGATATTTGATCGGGTTCCTTAAGTCGCTTTCATCTGAGAAACCCGTTCTAGGTGACTTAAGTATTACAAAATATTTACCCATTCCTTTGAATCTAAGAGTTTTTCGAACAGCTTTTTATGCTATAATGAGTGAAGTGTTTATTTCATTGCTACTTGCAAGCTTGGTTCGAGAAATTATTTATTTGATGCAGGTTATACGGAGCGTTTTTGCCAAGGAGCTCACCATAATATTCGGTGCCGAAGTTCTGGACTTCAGCCTACCAGCGGAGATCATGGGTCAGCGCCTGACAAAAGCAGCCAAGTACGAATGACGTGAAGATGCCTTTACTCAGCACCGAGTAAACTGACGTGCTTGTAAACCTGTTGCGTAAAGCTAACCGGCCATTTCTCTGATTGCAAAGTTCACGTGTCGCAGTCATGATTTGCTTAAGCAATGCTTCTTACCTAATAACGTCTATTTTGACAAAACCACTAAACGCTTACCACTCAGAGGACCCGTAACCGGAACTCAAAACCGGTATTCACTTAAGATAATGTAATAAGTGAATACCTGCTGACCGACCATAGGTGAGGTCAATTACATATGCCACGGCGTCGAACGCAGCCGGCGAACACATCAAGGGCTGCCTGGTTGTGGCTCTTTGCAGGCACGTGGACATATTCATCCTGCAGACACACTACCGGCGGCCACGCGGTTATTGCCGCATCAGCTACCCGTCCACGTACAGGGGAGATACACCGCTCGTCACTCTGGTACGTTGGAGCTTGTCTTTCAAGCAGGTGGTACACGCGGCGCAACATATAAATATTTATAGATGTGCAGGTGATAAACCAGGACCCACGACATTTCTTGCGTTCTTTCATTTCTTCAAGCCCATCGTCTTTGTTTTGTTGGGCCGGGAATGTTTCATCTTTTTGAGTCGCGGACGAATACGTTCACAAGCGCATCGAAAAAAACGTCAGAAATTCATAGCACGCTCACGCACAACGAGCTATATACCTTGGGCATTGATCTTTCTGCATGAAGCCTGAGCTCGGAACATTCATCTCTCTTGGAAAGATGAAACAAATAGGATGAAACTTGACACGCAAAGCGTGGAACTTGAAAACCTTCTGGATGCCCAATGCTAGGCTGATTTGCTAATAGCTGACGCATGTCAGCATTACAACCGAATGAGCATAAAACTTAGTCGGGAGTGTGGATGAGTTGGCTTCCATGGAGCTTGAAGAACCCAGGGTGGCAGCTCTACACGCTTTGTCTTCTAGCTCGTACGAGAGTTGGTGTAAAGATGCTACTACTATTCTTGACGCGCGACATAGGTGCTATTTACTATACGCATGCGCATGTACAGTAATCCCTTCTGGCCACCAGATCACCTAGATGGCAGCACCCGGACTAGGGTGCCTCCCTCTTGATGAAGACACTGTGTAATCGAAACGGCGCCTCGTTTCTGAACACGTCAGTAAGGTCGCTCGAAACGAGAAGTTTGGTTACTAAACCAAACTTCTCGTCTTCAGTAGAAACAATAGTTATTAAACAAACGGTAGCTTACATTCGAATGCAATATTTCAAAAATACAATGGCACAGTATGCAATCATGGCGTGAGTATGATGGCAAACTTTGAAAATAGTTCAAACGCATTAGCTTTTTGAACAATTTCACAGTTGGTTCTGCGAAGATCGTAGAATATTCGAACAATTAATGTAAGGAACCACACTAAAAATGCGGCACACTGATTATGATACAGCGATTGCTTTCATACGAAATAGCGTTTTCCAATAGGCATATTGTTCTAAGACAAAAATGGGCAAGTAGCATGCGGTGCGTTTTATCGCTTTATAGCTTTTTATCACTGGACCATGGCGATGGCTGTTCTCTCCCACCGCACTCGTAGTTACGCGCACATCGCGGAACCTTGAATTTAGCGTGTTAACAACAAATCTGACCAAGCATGCGTATGCGAAACATCCTACCAAGCCGCGTGTATCACGTGACGTTTGGTTAATATCAGCAACGATTGTGCGAAAGCCTAGTGCTACCCATTTCGAACACGAGTGCCTCGCGGACAAATGCCTTTTGTTTAACGTTCGCAGTCAGCAGCCACTGCGTGGGCCCGGGCCATGGAGACCACCAACCGTGTGTGCGTCTCCTACACATTGGGCGTGCTTCAGTTCCAGAAGGGAAACGCCATGGGACCGGTCGCCTGCGACAATGTTACTCTCCTTGACCGGGCCGATGTACGTGCAGTGCAGCTAGATGCTGGATAAACAATTTTAAGCTGTTAGCAGGGTCTAAAAAGTGTCACGTACACCTAAAGTTACGTTTATAGAGAACCTCACTTTTGCAGATCATTTTATTTTAGAAATCGTCGACCAAATCAAGCTAGAGAAAGAAACGCTGAAGAAAGCGAAACACTTGAAATATGGCTGGGTCTCTTCGACCGTGGGCCAATGGAAGCTGCACCATCTTTTGCAGATTACTGGCAGTGGTGGCCTTAAGTTTTCGGCAAGGCGCAGGTGCAATGGCTTGTAACGATCAGATGTAACCGTCTTCTATAGGGTGCTTTGACTAGTTTTGTTAGCATGCGTGAAAAACTGGTTTGGTTAGCATGCTTTTGACTGCAATTATAGGTGTATTGTAGTGCAGCCTCTGTGGGAAAAATAAGCTTCTGTGGCAAAAGTAATTGCTATCTAAAACAGAAAATAATTTGCAAGAATTTCGTGTTCCTGCATGCTATCTTGTTTGGTGTTTTGAATATATCTTGCATCTGTAACTCGTTACATTTATTTATGAGCTGCGTGAGCAGGCGTTTTAATAAGCGTTTCATATACATGGTCAATTATTTCAGAAGGCACATTTAGACTGCGTCATCCACACCGGCTCCCCTCTACCTCTTAGCAAAAAAAGCTATTTTTGTTTCATCATTATTCTTAGGTGTTGACACTACCATTATTCCTCCTATAGCTCCGTACGTAGGCGTGAAGCCAATTTTTCAGAAACTCTGAGCCCAAGTAGGCCGACCAGAAAATGTTTGCAGCAGTCTTACTTTCGCCAAACATAGGCTGTCCGTGAACTGAGTAAGTTGCAGAACGTTATCTTCTCCTTGCAGGCATGTGACGAGAAAGACTGGGAAGTGGACGCAAACAATACGAAAACTCTTTCCGTTGTTCGTAAAAAAGACAAATTCATACAGACATTCGAGTCGCCTGAGTTCCTGGCCGAAAAGGTGAGTGTCATTTGTGCACATAAACTATTGCCAATAACTTTAAAAGGTGACGTGAAGGAATCATACAATTAGGCCGTCCGAGCCTCTGGACTGCTCCTCCCGCTCTCGTTTTATACAAAGGTATTTCTTTGACGTTCGGCCGGCGGGATCAATAATCTTATTCGCATCTTAGTAACAAGGATTTGTACTCCGACAACAAAACTTACTAGAAAAGTTGATATGCAGTGTGGAGCAGTGCCCCAGACAGCTAGCCCATGCGCCATCATGCTTCGTTTACTCTGAGCTATAAGTTCAGCTCATGGACTGACTCGGTAATGCCGTACTTTGGGAGAATCCACTAATTAGCCAGCACAGTCAACCGAAGAAAGTTAATTCATTTCATTCATTCATTCATTCATTCATTCTACTGAACAGTTCGCCACTCGCTTGGGATGTGTGAATAGTTGCGCGTTCAATACCCTTACGCTCTAAATACAGGGTACACCAAGCTCACGTTCGACTTTTCCGTTAATCCTACAACGCAGGTTTCGCGAACGTTCAGCGAAAATCCAGGGAGCTGCGTAGCCTTGTTCAATGTCGATCTCGAAGACGCTACGGGCAACTGCGGCAGCACGCACGCACGCAAGTTCGCCCGTCTTGCGGTTGTGGCTGAGAGTGAGAAAGCCAAAACTCCTTTTTCCTCTGTCTCTGTCATTTTCTTATTTTTTGATATTTTGCATTTTTAATCTTACTAATCACGAGCGCATCCAACATGGCTGTACTGTCTGTCCCATTTTGGCCATGCTGGGAAACATTTTACTCGAGGTTAGTTTATCGCTAATAAGGTTTATGGCTGATGCGTAGAACCCTTCAGCGACTGAAACTGGCTGTACAAGACCACAAAACACAATTCGTTGAAATCGACCGGAGGTAAAACACTTGTGTCACAACGTTTCGTTTGTAGACGGCGCACGTAGTCTTATATCATGTTGAACATTGTTCTACGCAGCGTACTGACACCGTTACAACGACAACGTCCCCGCATGTGTCGTTATGAGTAATAAGAAAGACAGTCGGCTCTCCGCGATAATATCTCCCTGCGCAAGCGAGCCTAATGAGACAAACCGCCAGTCGCTTCATCTTTGCACGCAGACACTGTCGAAACTTTCTAAACAAGCGCTTTAAAACTAATTGAAATGCAAAATAAATACTAATATTGCATTGAAAATGAAAATGAAAAAATCACAGTGCAAAGCAAGTCATGCGAGCCAGGCAAGTCATAACCATCTATGGTATGGCAGCGTCGACCTCAATAGACAGCGCGGATAGTTAGTTAAGCAGCTTTCAAAACAGTACTAATCTTTCTTGTAGACTGATAGAGAGTGATTTTAGACTGATGGAGCCTGATTGCGTCCCCGTGGCACTGATTTTTTTATTCACAGAATATATCGAACTCGACAGCAGGACCAAGTCCAAGCATCAGCTACTGCCTATGCTGACGAAAGGTGAGGCGTATGCTCAAATGCGCTCTGTCGCGTACCCTGTGTTCTTGCTCGCAACTGATGGTCAAGTCAAATGTGACCAGAAGTTTCGTCATGCGACGTAAGATATGTATTCTTTTTTTTTATCTGTGTAGTTTGTATAGTTTACTGTTTATCTTCATCGGTTAAATAGGCTATTGTTTATCTGTACAATTCACAGTGCTTAGTTTTTGACTCTATAGTTTTAGTGTTTAGTGTTTATCTGTATAATTTTAAGTTTCCTGTTTCAGCGTAGCTTAAGCACCGTTTCTACATGCGCAGTTGTGCGGTTGCACCAGCGTTGCATAGGTTTAGCCAGTACACGCACGCGCGTAATGCCATATGTTTGAGCAAGAGTACGGTCGGAGCTTGATCTTATTGTTTCCTCGGATTGTAAATAGCGAAACAATACCACTACTATGGGCTGTACTGCCTTTCCTTGCTGCTGAGAGGCATAAAACAAAGAAAAAAGCTCTGAATTTGCTTACACTAGTAATGTTAATTTTTTTTTTCGAACTACCGTTTTATTCGCAGTTGTGCCCAACGACACCGCTGCAAATTTAGCAGGTGAGTTACCTGTATTGAACGCGTGCTTTTTCTTTTTTCTTTGAGGTATTTTACTACATCTGTAATAGTGTCCCGAGTACTGAGAAGTGAAAATACTGTGCAGGTTACCTCCCACACTTTGCTCCCGAACGTCTGGTTGGATTCAAAGGTAATGTCTGTCATCTCAATCACCCGCAAATATTCTGTTCACTGTGTAAAAACCAGTGCAAAATAAGCGCCGCTTGGCTGTCTTTCTGCCTTGAAAGAGCCCCATTAACACCACAGTACGCCAATTACAACGAAGCTTTAGGATTTTTGTACTGTGTTAGCGTTGAGATATTTCATAAGCAGAAAACTTTACTTTCCCAAATGCAGTACGAAAACATTTACTAGAAGCTTCCAATTATCGTGTTCTTGTCAAGACATTTCATTTGCTTAAAACTACATGACATTGGTCGCGTGATAATTAGTGACGAATACTTAAATGCCGAGAGAGGCGTAAAGTAAGTTTAAACCTAAAATAAGCGGGAAACAGCGGATGTCGCAAAAGATGTAGTACGTTCTACGCTTAAATTATTTTACAAGCAGAATAATGACATAAACCCGATAGTTGCCAGTCTCTCAACTCACAAATGAGTGCAAAGTGTTTTACCGTTATCGGGCTATTACTAGATTAGAATAATACCTTAATACTGCGTCAGAAAAGTGTGGAGAAGGCACATCGCGTTAACTTTCTCGCGTTTTTAACTTTCTCGCATCACCGCAAAGGTGGGGAAGATACAGTAGGGAATTCTCGATAGCTTATTACACTCGCAACGCGATGCATGTGCCAATACAAGCGATTTCCTTTCTTGAGCTCATATGCAAGACACATTGTTCATTTGCTTTTCAGCGCGGACTACAGTTTACCGTCCTGACATCTTGGGAATGCCAGGTGCGTTGATACTTTGCTACTGCTATTCACTGCTGCTTTCGCGCATGTCACTATTTTGCAACTCTTCGCTGGCTGGACAAGCCGACGAAAAACAACCGCCGTTTTATTGCTGCCTCAAGATGAACATCACATGACAAAAGACATTCATGGGCGTGTTAGCTCTGTCGTAATTTTCACGTCGCACCGTCATTGGCTGTATGGAAAGTTGGAAATTCGGGATGTCAAAGGGGCGGAGCGCATTATGATGGATGCCACGAGAAGGGGGACCTCTTGTCACAAGTGTACTTGTTATAGAATGCGGTTCCTGCTTGGACTCATTGCCGATCCCTGTGTATGCCGGCAGCGCGCCCGGCCATGCAGCCACTTTTTTTTTAACGTGGCACGCTCATTCTCTTGCTTTGCTCCAGAAAAAAGACCGTTCGTGTGCCTGTTCAGCCCGTCCTGGACGAATGCAAGCGTCAGCCCGGTTCCTTCACGATGCACCCACGTGGTGCTCAGCGCCGAATCGCTGGACGCTCCCAATTTGACTGCGACAACGAGTGAGTGCTTTCCTTTAAACATTAATCCACGCCGCTATAAGTGACATCTCGCCTCTTCTGATTACACCCTGCCCATGTGAAGCGCCACATATGTTTATTTACGCACGTACTACATGGACTGTATTATCCCGGATATAAAATCCCTCCAATAATGAACGACAGCGTTGCCAGAAATCCTCATAATGCAGCTAAAGATAGTGAAACTTCCTCTCTCGGTATGTTAAACCCAATAAGCTAAAGCTAATATGTAACTAAATTGTAGAGATACAAACCCCAACTCCTATGCGAAAATTGTGTTTAAATTGCAGTGTTTTCCACTGAGTCAGGAAAGCGCTTGGTTGTCTTGCAGTCTCGCTTTTTTGGTCAGTCGGCCTGCCATTATTAGCATGTATGTTGACATTCGAGGCAACATAGAACAAGTGTACACGCGCTTCTCATATGTGCGTAAGGTTTATTTAATATGTAACAATAGTGTATGCTGCGCCGTCGTCTTAAGCATTTGTACTCGTTTTGGCAAGAAGCCAATGATCATCTCCGACCCTATGCGCGCGTTTTTGTTTCCTCGTCACTATATCGATTAGTCGTCTGCCTACACGCGTGCGTCTACGACATGCTGTTGGGCGAACACGGCGCCAGCTTCGAAGCATGTGCACACTACTCGTACTCCATCAAGGTGGAATCACCCGGTGCGTTTTTTAGCACTGGCTGCACTCAAAGTTCGAAGGTTTCTTCGTGCTTCGCGTGTTTGTAATGACAGAAATCTGAGCGGATTGGTAAGGATTCGTAGTTAGAAAAAGGTTAGGCGTAAAAAAAAAAAACGGGCGCAATAGAAAGTAGGTTTTTGTGCTGTCCGTTTTTTCCCCTCGTGTGTTCTTGTTTTCGCGCTTAACTTTTAAAATTATGAATTCATGTGTTTACGCGACGAGAACCTTTTTCTGGTTCCGTACCACCTGTTCCCGTTACTATTTTATAACGGTGGCGCCCACTTAAGTGACGGAAAGAACTAAATAGAACCGTATCTTATAAAGCGGAGCATTTTTTAAAAATAGGACCTAGGAACAGTAGGCGTAGCGCAAGTTTGTGGGAGGAGCTTCTCCTGCATTCCTGATTTTACAACGACGAAACGGTGGTTCCGGGTTGGTGCTGCTCTCGTTCGGTTGTTTCTCATCATTATCTTACTACAGTATGAGTGACCAGCCGGTGTCACGGGTTTCACTTCTCCCGCATGGCGCCTGCAGGCGACCGGGGCGCTGCACTCGAGCGCCTTTCGCGGGGCCTCGGTCGTGGCGTGAAGCTGTACGTGCGCCTGCAAGGCTGGCGCCGAGACATTGCCGCCAAAGCACAGGCAGTGCAGGACGCCATGAGGCTCTCGTACGCCCAGGGCGTGGCGCTCACTGACATCCGCATCGCCTCTACCGAGGCAGCGCAGCTCGCTCTAGGAATACAGGTAAAAAATAGTATGAGGATGGGGCGCTGTGAGCGTCAGTGCCACGTACACATTCTGTGGCTCATTACACGTACGAACCGCATAAATGCTCCCTACGTATGGTGTCCCCATGAACTGGGACGTTGTGCACATTTAGTGCACAGTTAGCTCTGAGAAAGCGAGATTCTTAATTTCATTACTCACACGGCCATTTAGGCATCAAGCAACATAAGTTTATAAAGCGGGAGGGCATGTAGACAAAATTGTAAATGTAAATGATCAGTCAGACGAAACATGAAAGCTACGCCGCAGGTAATAGAAAGGTGTCCAGTGAGTGTTGTTGCAGCTGTGATGACGAGTTTGGCTCATACTTGCTGCTTAATTCCTTTGCAGGCGCTGATGGAGCAGATGCCGAAAGACATGTCCCTGATTCTTGGATTAGAAATGAGCGATTACGATGAAGCCGGCCAGTTGCTGTCGCAAAGGCTCGCACCTCTCTACGAGTAAGCGAGCTTCAATGACTGCTTTATATGCAGCAATAAGTTAGTCAGATTGTGTTGTACACTATACACCGAACGCAATAATGATTATTAAAATTTTCTTAGTGAAGCAATAGCATGGCTCTGAGAAGCGCCATAAGCAACTGTTTCCGGATTTATTTCTAACGTTTTTGTTTTCCTAACTATTACAAGCCTACTGGCACTTTTTGTCATTCTTATGGGGAACCTAACCTCGGCGATGCTAAGTCAAATCTACAACCTCAGGCTCGATACAACAATACCATAGCTGCTGAATCAATTCAACGCTTATGTTGTCCCATGAGCGTCATGTGGTGGTGATTTTAGTGATGATTGTAAGAAAGTGTAATGAATGCGGACAAGAGCTAGCACTTCTTGCCGCGCAGAGGCCTGTTCAATCGTCAGGCTGCAAAATGGCCGTTCATTCACACACATGTATTGTTGCCAAGTGCAGCGGTCATTTTATTGCAAAATAAGAACCGCAATCGGCGATTATTGGCACAGTTTAACTCATGTGGCTAGAAACAAGCTCCTCGTTACCTGCAGGTTACGGTAAAATACATCATTGACCGTGCAGAGTTAAAATTTGCTACTGCACTTGGCCACCAGAACAACGAGAGTTCACTAGAGCGGGTCTACACTTTCTGCACGCAGGTACGCAGATGTTGTGGTGCTGCAGACGCATCTGAGGACTGGACACAGCTGGCCTTTCTGCCGGACGACCTATGCTTCGCTGTTCGATCATCCATCCGACGACTCCTGCCTACAGACGCCGCCTGCGGTCAGCCAAAATCAACGTTCTCGTTTTTGTTTCAACCCACACCGCATATGCATTTGGCAGTCCATGCGTAATGTAGCTAGTCCCGTTTAGAGCTTGTCCTGCATATCTTATGGCACCCTGTGCACAGCTAATGGGGCCGTTCTTCTTGCGCTCTAAGATTTCAACTAGAAAAAGTGCTTGCTTCCAATTTGTGCATGCGCATCAATACCAACATATAAACTTGTACGAAAACTTTGTTTCTTGAATCGCCTGACGCTCGTGTAAACACCCGGCTGTCTTCTGCACGTGGTCCCATTTTGCTTACGGCGCTACTTTCGACGAAAAATTGGTAATGTCGTGGTGCAGGTGACAGCTCTGAGCTGGATGAAACTGCTTCAGCCATTCTCGGTGCCTACCTGCCTGTCGCTCAACATGGCTGCCGTGAAGTTCAGGGCTTCGAAAAACGCGACGCCCGAGGCATCCTGTGAGGACGCCCTAGAGACGAACGACGTACGTGCGTGTGCGAAGAGCGATCGCCACTATATGATTTTATGCTAGTGCAAGGCAACAGACGAAGACAAGCTCTACTTTTTTCGCTTATTTCTGTCGAGCTGTGCTAGATATGTCGCCACATCAACTATTTCATTTGTTTCTACTACTATTTCCTGTTCACAACAAAGCTGTAATGCACATTTTGTCAAGTACCTTTGGTCAAGTACCTTTAATGTTCAGGCCGGTGTTTTGGTAGCCGAACCTAATTTTGCCTGATTGGTTTTGTAATTCTGAATGTGTTACTTTATATCAGTGTGGTGACATTCAGTGATCCTAATGATGGTATATAGATCGAAACAAGAACGCAATACGAAAGGGCGCACTCAATAACAGTCAGTAACACCATATGTTGTTGCTATGCAAACCACGTAAATCTAAATAAGAATGAAGATATTCAGTCGGCCATTGGAAAGCTTGGTCCACTTTTTGGGGAACTTTATCTTCGTGAAAACCTCAAACCTGCACTGTCGGTTCGCATTATTTTGCCTTTAATCTCCTCATTATGGATCTAGTGAAACCATTCGATGTCATCGCCTCAAAACCCAAAGCCACGACCGGTAATTTTATTCGTGCTTATGATGCTAAACGAAGCGAAGTTTGTAATTTACACTTTAAAGGAGTACAATTACTACAATTCAATGAAATTCTTGACCTTCAACAGAACGATTCGAATAAAAATATCAGAACAAACGTTGTTAATTGCAAAATAAGGACAAGAGGCTAGCTATGTTAAACGAAGGTAAGTATTCGTAACGGAGCCAAATAAATGTCAGATGGGCAAGTCGCTGCTTCTGTGGACTGTGATCAATGTCTCGAATAGTTGAAATTGCTATTCAGCATTGGGGGGGGGGGGGGGGGGGCACTTTGATAAGGCACTACTCAATCATCATGAGGTTGGTGTAGAGCCTCAAGGTGTGTTAGCTCCTATCTGCCCTATTTAAGCTGGAGTAAGTTTACTTAGCGCCCTAACTGTTTAAATTTATTCTGAACAATTCAAATAGTCGCAACACCCTTGCCAGATGCTCTGGCGTCACAAATTTGTAACAGTTGACTTGTTCTGCTCCATCTATGCTTGTAAAAAATATGATGTCCTTGCTCTTTATTTCTTTCTTTTCTTCTTTCTTTATTTCTTCAGTGTTTTCTCTCTTTCTTTCTTTCTTTCTTTCTTTCGTTCTTTCTTTTTCTCAGCACTAAGGCAAAGGTACTCTTCGCAGGTTTGCACCACGCAAGAGTGGCCAAGCGCAGCGGAGTCCAAGTCGAAGCTGGCTGCCTACCGTTATAAGGACGGCTTCTCTGTTACCATGGAGACAGCGGAGCTGTTGCGCGAGAAGGTTCGTCATCTTTGGTCACTATCTATTTCGAAGCCCGAACTTCGGAATACATAAACCAAGTATGGGCAGCGGTGTTCAGTATACTGATTCACGCAGACAGTCATTCACAAAAACAACTTTACTTTAATGAGTGACGTCACAATCCCCGCGAAAACAATACACACTAATCAGTATTCCTCTGAGTTGTCTTGGGTGTCAAGTTAGCTTAACTGTAAAAATACGTATCTTCGAAAATGTCAGCGCAAAAAGAACAGGTACAATAAGCATGACCTCACCGACAATGCTGACTCGTATACGCATCTGTATTACACAAGAAGCAAAAACCATCATCGTCATCATCAGCCTGGTTATGCCCACTGCCGGACAAAGGCCACTCCCATACTTCTCCAACTACCCCGGTCATGTACTAATCGTGACCATGTTGTCCCTGCAAACTTCTTAATCTCATCCGCCCACCTTACTTTCTGCCGCCCCCTGCTACGCTTCCCTTCCCTTGGAATCCAGTCCGTAACCTTAATGACCATCGGTTATCTTCCCTCCTCATTACATGTCCTGCCCATGCCCACTTCTTTTTCTTGATTTCAAAAAATATGTCATTAATTCGCGTTTGTTCCCTCACCCAATCTGCTCTTTTCTTATCCCTTAACGTTGCACCTATCATTCTTCTTTCCATAGCTCGTTGCGTCGTCCTCAATTTAAGTAGAACCCTTTTCGTAAGCCTACAGGTTTCCGCCCCGTACGTGAGTACTGGTAAAACACAGCTGTTATACACTTTTTTCTTGAGGGATAATGGCAACCTACTGTTCATGATCTGAGAATGCCTGCCAAACGCACCACAGCCCATTCTTATTCTTCTGATTATTTCAATCTCATGATCAGAATCCGCGGTCACTACCTGTCCTAAGTAGATGCTTTCCCTTACCACTTCCAGTGCCTCGCTACCTATCGTAAACTGCTGTTCTCTTCCGAGACTGTTAAACATTACTTTAGTTTTCTGCAGATCAATTTTTAGACCCACCCTTCTGCTGTGCCTATCCAGGTCAGTGAGCATGCATTGAAATTGGTCCCCTGAGTTACTAAGCAAGGCAATATCATCAGCAAATCGCAAGTTACTAAGATATTCTCCATTAACTCTTATCGCCATTTCTTCCCAATCCAGGTCTATGAATGCCTCCTGTAAACACGCTGTGAATAGCATTGGAGAGATCGTATCTCCCTGCCTGACGCCTTTCTTTATTGGGATTTTGTTGCCTTCTTTATGGAGGACTACGGTGGCTGTGGAGCCGCTGTAGGTATCTTTCAGTATTTTTACATACGGCTCGTTTACACCCTGATTCCGTAATGCCTCCATGACTGCTGAGGTTTCGACCCAATCAAACGCTTTCTCGTAATCAATGAAAGCTATATATAAGGGTTGGTTATATTCCGCACATTTCTCTAACACCTGATTGATACTGTGAATATGGTATATTGTTGAGTAGCCTTTGCGCAATCCTGCCTGGTCCTTTGCTTAACAGAAGTCTAAGGTATTTCTGATTCTATTTGCGATTACCTTAGTAAATAGTTTGTAGGCAACGGAAAGTAAGCTGATCGGTCTATAATTTTTCAAGCCTTTGGCGTCCCCTTTCTTATGGATTAGGATTATGTTAACGTTCTTCCAAGATTCCGGTACGCTCAAAGTCATGAGGCATTGCGTATACAGGGTGGCCAGTTTTTCTAGAACAATCTGCTGTTAACTGATCCTCCCCAGCTGCCTTCCCCCTTTGTATAGCTCCCAAGGCTTTCTTTACTTCTTCCGGCGTTACTCGTGGGATTTCAAATGCGTCTAGACTATTCTCTCTTCCATTATCGTCGTGGGTGCCACTGGTACTGTATAAATCTCTATAGAACTCCTCAGCCACTTGAACGATCTCATCCATATTTATAATGATATTGCCGGCTTTGTCTTTTAACGCATACATCTGTCTGATTTTTGCCTATTCCTAGTTTCTTCTTCACTGCTTTTAGGCTTCCTCCGTTCCTGAGAGCATGGTCAATCCTATCCATATTATACTTCCTTATGTCAGCCGTCTTACGCTTGTTGATTAACTTCGAAAGTTCTGCCACTTCTATTCTAGCTGTAGGGTTAGAGGCTTTCATACATTGGCGTTTCTTGATCAGATCTTTCGTCTCCTGCCATAGCTTACTGGTATCCTCTCTAACGGAGTTACCACCGACTTCTATTGCACACTCCTGAATGATGCCCATAAGATTGTCGTTCATTTCTTCAACACTAAGGTCCTCTTCGTGAGCTAAAGCCGAATACCTGTTCTGTAGCTTGATGCAGAATTCCTCTATTTCCCTCTTACCGCTAACTCATTGATCGGCTTCTTATGTACCAGTTTCTTCTGTTCCCTCCTCAAGTCTAGGCTAATTCGAGTTCTTACCATCATATGGTCACTGCAGCGCACCTTGCTGAACGCGTCCACATTTTGTATGATGCCAGGGTTAGCGCAGAGTATGAGGTCTATTTCATTTCTAGTCTCGCCGTTCTGGCTCCTTCACGTCCACTTTCGGCTATGCCGCTTGCGGAAGAAGGTATTCATTATCCGCATATTATTCTGTTCCGCAAACTCTAGTAATAACTTTCCCCTGCTATTCCTAGTGCCTATGCCATATTCCCCCACTGCCTTGTCTCCAGCCTGCTTCTTGCCTACGCTGGCATTGAAGTCGCCCATCAGTATCCATCAGTATAGCGTATTTTGTTTTCACTCTACCTATCGCCGATTCCACGTCTTCATAGAAGCTTTCGACTTCCTGGTCATCATGACTGGATGTAGGGGCGTAGACCTGTACGACCTTCAGCTTGTACCTCTGATTAAATTTCACAAGACCTGCCACCCTCTCGTTGATGCTATAGAATTCCTGTATGTTATCAGCTATATTGTTATTAATCAGGAATCCGACTCCTAGTTCCCGTCGCTCCGCTAAGCCGCGGTAGCACAGGACGTGCCCGCTTTTTAGCACTGTGCATGCTTCTTTTGTACTCCTAACTTCACTGAGCCCTATTATATCCCATTTACTGCCCTCTAATTCCTCCAATAGCACTGCTAGACTCGCCTCACTAGATAACGCTCTAGCTTTAAACGTTGCAAGGTTCAGATTCCAATGGCGGCCTGTCCGGAACCAGGGATTCTTAGCACCCTCTGCTTCGTCGCAGGTCTGACCGCCGCCGTGGTCAGAAGCTTCGCAGCTACTGGGGACTGAGGGCCTGGTTGCACATATTAAAAGCTCGTGTGAACATTTGTATTGCACTTACACTCAAATAAAATTATGCGACAACATTGTAATATAAACTCGGCGGCGCCTTGGTTTTTTTACCTCTAAAGATGCCTTCACCACAATGTATTTATAAATGCAGTGGTGCACTCTTTACAGGCAATTGTAGGGTGGATTTCATCACTAATTCAGCACTAAAAGACTGACAAGCTGGCGCGTAACCAACGCTTTAGTTTTATTCTCTAGATTTAGCGTACTTACTAGTTTAACTAACATCAAAAGGGTCCCAACGTCCGGTATCCAAGAACGCAGAATGTGAATATGCCGGGCGAATGCGCCCGCGCACTTCGGATGCTGCAGGAGAGATGCAGGAGAGAATTGCGGAGGAGAGGGCGAGATGGGCCCTTTCTTCGGGCACTGTTTTCACGCGTGTACGCCTCACACACTATGGCACGAATATATACGATTTTTTACGAGCGAGTACACATTACAGTTCATGCTATGACACTAAAAGCAGACCTCAGTGGATATCAGGATCAGCTGGCCTCAGCTCTGGTGCGGCACTGAGTAGTCAGAAAACGAAAGCGCTTGTCATTTGTTCTGACAAGCTTCGGGTCAAGCTTTCGTTATTCCCGCCTACGAATATTTAGCACGAAGCTTAGCACGTTGATTTCTGTAGAATTTCCCACCACGCGTGACTTTTCAGAATGACTTGAAAATGGACTTTGTTTGGAGCCGAAATTACATGCACGACTTGGGATTTTTATAAGGGGCAATAAACCGTGTGGCACGAGGCCTAAAACATCACTAACATGCGCAGTTGTCGCGGGCGCACCGGCTGTACCCTCGTTTCTGCGTGGCACTCTACAACGTGGACGTGGACGCCGAACCATGTGAGGGATCGGACCTCTCCTTTGCGCGCGTCGCCCAGATCGCCGACGCGGCCCGTGAGTGTCTAATTCGCGATCCTTTTATCAGCTGCACAGTGCTCGCACAGTGCACGGTTATTAAAATGAGAACGCACCAGCATGTATCTCGCACTTTGGGCGCACTACAGCCGTCTGGAGCCGTTTGGGGCCGGCAAAGTGGTGTGAATGCAGTGCGCAGGCGCATTGAAGAGAACAATTGTCCTTTGACTTTGTTTTTAGCTGCAAAGTGGGGCACTTCAGTACTTTTCACAAAGGGAACTTTTCGTTTGTCACACGTTGATGTGTACTCTCTAGGTGTGTATTCTCTAGATGTTCATCCAAGCTGTGCCTGCTTCTACATATTTAAGAGCTTGGCGCAATAACCTTTTAAAATTTGCCAATAAAAGTAAACTAACAATGGGAAGATATCACGCAGCATAAAAGGGGAAAAACAAGTACATCGCGAATTCCCGTCGACCTTCAGTGGCGCCGTGAACGTGACGACATGGAAGTAGAGTGATACCGCTGGTTCGTTCTGACCAGTTTTATAGTACGTGCATGTCGATTTGTGTTTCACTGGGTGACTTGCTGACAAAGACGCACAATCATTGCAGAGTACAAGCACCGCAAGCCGACCACACATGGTAAGTACTCTCCTATGAAACCCTCACACTCCTAAGAAAGGAAAAAGGATGTTTCACTATTCGCAGAAGAGAACTTTACTGCTCTCTTGGGTCCCATGAGGGGCAAACTTTCATTCCGAGACTACTTTCTTTCAGAGCCAAGGGGGAGAGATTCAGGGGGAAGTCAAGATGGTAAGATCCAACATAACGTCGCTTGAACTAACTCTACGATAATTCTTGCTCCCTTCTCTGTTACTTAGACGACTCCGGGCCGAGAACAGCTGTGCAGAACGCGACATCCAGCCGTAAGTACAGGCCGTTGAAGACCGTTGGAGTAGCATCACTAGCGTTTACGTGACACTTTCACCACGAGTAACAGCATGTTCTGCTTTCCTTTTAACCCTACGGACCTTCGTTTGTGGTTTTAGAGATGAAACAGCGTCTCACCTTTGCATTTAAATTGCTACGGGACAGTTTCAGAACAGCAGACACCTTTCGATGTCGCAGCAACGACGACGAACAGCTCTTTCACGAGAGTATTTAGAAATTGTAGTTACACAAGATACGCTGCGCTGAACAAGACGAGGTCTCGTTCAAGAAACATATACCCCGTTACACAGGCTCTCACCACGTGTTGCGCCATGTGACTGAAGGGACGTATGAGAGAGCCCCAGTGGCTCCTCCGACGCTACTCTTATCGCCTTCCAGTGACGTCGGCCACATTTCTCGGCTCAAGTCGTGCATTGTCCTTTCAATATTCACCATTAGTACCACTGACATGTTGCTTTTGCAGACAGTATAATGCTACGGGACAGTTGCTGACGACAGCACCCACCTTTCGGCGATTCGAAGACGACGGAGAGCTTTAACACGAACGTTACTGCATCTTGCTCAGCGCAACGTATCTCGTGTAAATATAATCTGTAAACGGCCTCGCGCTTGTTTCCTTCTACGTAATAATACAGAAAAAAAATTCCCGTTGATTGCATTGGTGGGTATTCGTCATCCTTAATCTTTCTGTTGCAATGCAGGTGCCCTTGTGTGCATCCTGTCGGCCTCAGCGCTGAACATGGAAACCTTTCCAATGCGGCTCTGTTCCTACGTGGTTTACACGCGCCGAGTGACTCCAGGCGCTCCGCCGCAACCCTTTGTCCCCCAAAATGGTAATATTCAACGTGGCCTTCCGGCAACTAAGCAGTGACACAAAAAGCGCAGAAAGATATTAGTAAATTGTTGCTTTTTATCTGGCCCAATCAAGTTGGCTATTCGCCCTTGCTAAAAGGTGGTCTCAAAATATTGAAGTTATGTGGTGGCGTATTGCAGCCACGTTTGAGATCTTCCCAGAAATTATAACTCTGCAGCTACATACTAAATACGTTATGACGTCACTTCTTGGTATAGCTACAGTTAGGTTCGTTACCTTCAAAGTTCGCCACATCCATGGTTCGCCGTACATCTTACAGCGCAACTGTACACGACACGGACAAAGAGGAACAGACGCGACGAGCGCTCGTCCTGTCGGTTCCTCTTTCTCTGGGGCGTGTGGTTTAATTGCACTCTTTTTGTAACTATGTACAACACGTGCCAACTAAACCACTTCTCACTTCTGCATCGTTCCCACAGATTTGCGCAGTAATTGTCATATGCCAATGCTCATCGCTATTCACTAAGGTTTACTATGTGCAAGAAGCACAATTTTGTAACTCAACGTGTAAAGGTGTTTGTCATAATAACTAAGCAAAGTCATTCTGACATCGAATTAATTATTTATCTTTAACGTATGCACGAAATATTAGGTGCGCTTTGTGCACGTTGCAATGTGATGTTTTCTTTAACGTATGCACGAAATATTAGGTGCGCTTTGTGCACGTTGCAATGTGATGTTTTTCGCCTCAGTGAACTGTGGCATAGAGTCGTGTAATAGCCTCACTTCTTTGCCCCTGATCTCGTGCGAAATCTCGCGTACGGCTCTTAATTCGATAAAAGTGCGAAGATTCGCATAATATAATAGCGGTTGCTTCGACAAGTAGAGAGCCCCGACGTAGATTGTTTTAGAAGAAGCTTGTGACTGTTGCTTGTTTCACAAGAGATGACGATTTTAACCTTTCAAGTTTTGAGGGGCAGTTTATATGCGGTTTAAGTTTTCTTTTTCAGTGGTTTTCATCACGACTCGGTGCGTGGCTATTATACGAGTGTGATTATTACATGGCCCTATGTTATCGGTTTTGTTCTACTGCATAGTTCGCAAACAGCAGTAGATACTCAGAATGAGCAACCTCGTTTGTGCCCGGTTACAATCTCCACAGATCCCAAGTTCTCCAAGTTCATGCGCCGATGCGTAGAGACAGAGAGCAACGGTCTCGTTGCCGTCACGCCTTCGATGCTGGCTACGCTGTTCACTAATAACTCAACGCTCGTTGCTGACGCCCTCAATGGCGTGATGCGCCGGCTAGCCGACAGCAAGATAGCAGGTCTCGCTGTTTTCGCCACTCCAAGCGCTGACCTTCAAGCATTGGCGAGCATGACGCAGGTGAGTCAGTGTGGAAGACGCATTCTTAACGGACCCTCAGCGACGTTAGTGCCACTAGAAATATTAAATGTGCACTTATATATTGGTGATGACTGTCAGTAATCATTTTCGGGATGGAAGAGGAGGAGGAGAGTCACCTTCGACTTTTACAGCATCTATGCTACTATATATCGCAGGCAAATTTTAATCCATACTCGCCAATCCCAATAAACCGGGCACCCACCCTCGCACAACCCCTGCGACTCCCGATTGTACTCGTTTTGTGTTTGCAGCGCACTCCCAGCATTTCCAGAAGCAGCCCATGCAAGAAAGAACATAGAGCACCTGGTGTGCCATCTACGTAGCGGTCGTATAAACGCACAAAACTTGGGAGTTGAATTTCTTACAGCAAGTGGAGCAAATATCTCAGTGGTCCGTCACTATGTCTTGTCAAGGCAGTCATGGTGAACCAGTGTGACAGGTTCGTCCGAAGTTTGACAGATTAAGAAATTTATTAACATTTTATGAATTCTGAAGAGAGAGAAGGCGACGACGAAAAACCGCCTTTTATGCATGGAGTGCCTCCTTAAGCAACATGCGAAAGAAAACTTGGCAGGGGCTGAGGAGCAATCGGAAATGAAACTGATAGTGAAGTTGGTAAACTATGGGTAAAATCTGAACTTTTCTCTTCCTCCAATGATAATTCTCACATGTGGCGTCCTAACTTACGCGTTCTTTAACGGAAAGTTGTAATATGAAAAGGTCTGCTACGTGTACTCGTGTCTGTCCTGAATGCAGCAATCGACCTATCAGTTTACAGCCTTTCCGCTCTTTGAAGTATTGAGTCGCTTACACGAAATACGCTTTGCGCAGGAGGCATTCAAGCTCCTGAAGGACAAGTTTAAAATGGTCGTCGGAGTGCATGTCATGAAATTCGACGCTCCGGTGCTCAAGGAGCTGAGCAAGTGAGTCCCCGGCGAGCCTCGTTGCCTGATGACCACGCCTTCGCCCAACTGCAAAACGTGCCTTCGACTTATTCTTTACCTTTATTTCAGGAGCAGCCACTTGCTCGTGCTCTTCACTCACAGCATGCTTCGGGGCTCTAACTGCACCGTCACGGCTCCCAGCTCGTTACCTCTCACCCCGTCGCACTACGAACTCATGGTGAGTGCAGGCCTGCGCAGGAGCACTCAGACGTTGTGCTGCGCACGAGGAAACATAGAAGCCCCACTGTCAAGTTACGCTTACTCGAATATGTTGGCCCAGATAGGACTTCCTTACATTGTACAGGGAAGATTGCCAACTCAAAAATACTTTCATATTGTTCTTCAAGCGGCGGCATTTTCTCATATCTGAAGTAATACTCGTCGGATAGCAAAATTCTCTCGTCGCAAGCAAATAAGCAGGCACCAGCACCTTTTTTTTCCCTTTATGTTCGATGTGCTCATACATTACCCCTATGATTCCTTACATTTTTTCAGAAACAAATTTCCACGCTAGAAGGTGGCCGACAACCGTCTACGTGCATCTCTGTAAATTTTGCCGTCATGGGCTTCAAGACGCGTTCCTCGAACGCCTCGCTGGGAGACGGCTGCGTGAACAGAAGGCTGGAGTCGTATGACCATGTTAGTAGCATTTGTTAAGCCTTGAAAAATTATGTTACATTTTCCGCTGTTTGTAAGTGCAGGACTGCATGTTCCAGCAAACGGGCTGTCTCTAACCTACTGCGATTGGAATGATTCATTCCATGAAACCTCTCAGTAGCTGGTGGGGAGTTGGGGTTGGAGACGGGGGGGGGGGGGGGGGGGGAGGCGTCGGATTTCATTGTTACTGGTGTCGTACTTTACATTTTCTGGCATGCGAAGTGGAAAGTTTTCTTGCGATCCGTGATCAGGCCCATTATACTATTACTAGTCGTATATTTAACAGGCTGTGATAGAAATTCCAAACCATTTCGCACCAGATGTTATGCTGTGCGTCGGCGATTGTTGCTACCGCAGCCATTGAGCATGGTTTATATGGCTACTCAACGTAGCTTATATGGCAGAATTGCTTATGAAATGTACACAAACTGGGTTACTACATGCCAGACACAACAAGTAATTGTAGCACCATTGTATTAAGCTTGTAAAGAGCTTAATTTATGCAGGTGTTTATTTATTTGCGTTCGTGAAACATAAGCTAGTCACAAGACACCGTTGCAACGAAACTGCAAGTGTGCATCGAATTAGGCGTCTTACATTTTCTTAGCTTCAACAACAATGTATCCAAGAACTTTCTGCGTCAGCAATGCCACGACATGCATTCTGCAGTTGTGCAGTCACTGCTTCATAGTAACTCAGAGCATTACTATCAGTCTTTGCCTGACATGTGTTATTCATTAAAAATAAAATAGGCATCCATCCGAAAAAACACGAACATACGTAGGAAGCCCACACGGGCATATCTGAGACAAAATGCTGGTTGTGGTATGAAACCAGTGTCACTAGTCTTCCGAAATTGTCTTTGTAAAAACTGAACCATTCAAACAATCGCACCGGAAAGGCATCACTGCCTGGTCCCATTTCGCGGCCAGGACAAATTATTTTTCAAATATGTTGTTGTTGTTGTTGTTGTTGTTGTTGTTGTTGTTGTTGTTGTTGTTGTTGTTGTTGTTGTTGTTGTTGTTGTTGTTGTTGTTGTTGTTGTTGTTGTTGTTGTTGTTGTTGTTTCCTAAGGAACCAGTATGTGCTTACTTCGTAGCGTCGGTGCTATCTTCAAGTCGTTCTCCACGTTGCGTATTTCTACAGAAATGCGATTCCTTGCACAACATGTAACGTCAAACATCAGTTTAAGGACAACAGCATAATTACGGCCGCATCCTATCCAGACATGCTGGGCCGCCGGCGACTTGTGGCAGCCGACGTCACTGCTTGTGCACCGCCACAACAGCAGCTGGGTGCAGACGTTCGAAACTGAGCGTTCGGTGGGCTCCGCGGTGCGACCCTTCCTGGAGGCGTACCCGCAGGGATGCGCCGCGGCCGTGTACGCAGACTTCGAGGATGCCTCGGGGACTTGCCGGCCACGCTACTCGCGACTGCGGGCGCTGTCCGCACTGATGACCGCCAAGGCCGCCGATACCTCGCCGGCCGCCAATTCCCTGCCGACCGAAGCGGAGTCCGGTACGTTGACCCTTTCAACGACGATTTCGACGGAGTTATATTTTGGGCACGCACGAATACTGTGTTGCTATGTTAAATTGGGGAGAAAAAGGGAGGGCCAACATCAGGCCAATAGCCTGCTGTTGGCCTGCTGTTGACAACTTGCTGGGATGACCTTTACCATGTAGGTTTGCTTCACACTATCCTGCTTGGTGCGGCCTAATGAAAATGAAAACAGAGAAAAAGCACACATAGATCGCGCTTGTCTGTCTGTGCATTTTCTCTGTTTTCATGTAGAACATAGAAACTAACTTTCCCAAGAACAATTTCTTATGGACTTAGTACGTGAGAGCTCTTCACCTCGTAGGAATGGAGTGGGAAGCGCTAGATGAGCGATGGATGTTTGTAGACCATGCAACCTTCATTTATGTATGCCCGGCCGCCACCGTCGGGTCTTTTATGCGCTGCGTGATACTCACTATGTTAACAAACAACCACATGGAACGCAGTTCACCCTGATTAGAGAGTGAGCTAGCATCGGACGGCAGGAAATAAATATCCATGTATGGTGGCGCCTTAAATACGTTGGAAATAGAACACATCTATTTGTGGCGTTTCTTCGATTATTAATAAGTTCAACGCAGGTTGACTCTCTTGGCGTTCTAGTTACAGGTTCGCTGCCGACAGCTCCACCCGAGGACATGATCTCTACTCACATCACCAAGCGAAGTAAGGCCATTTTCAACTAACTACAGAATCGTGTGAAGGCCGCTTCTTAACGAGTAGTTGCAAGAAGTCAACTTCATAATATGTGATGTTAAATAATTTCATTTTGTTGGTGCCATACTTCCCAAAGGCACTAACTGTTCCATATGTACGAACAAGCCGAGTAAGTAGACGGTAGACAAAGCAACTCTTACCGATAGAGTACTCATAATGTGGAATTATGGCACATGGAAGGATTGGCGCATACAAGATTGAGATTCAAAATAAAATGGTACTGCATTTTAGGTTGATTAGAGCGTCATAGTTTCCTTACATAACATTGCTTATTGAACCTTTTATTTGTAGCTGAATATTTCACACATTCGTGTCGATGCGACGCAGACAAGATGGTCTGCTTCGTGACGCCGTCTTCGCACATCATGACCGACCTACCCGCCGACTCGTGCGACTACCTGGTTCTCTCGACGCAGAACTTCACTGCTGTGGAGAATGTCACCGCTCTCTTCGGTAAGCACCATCCGCCATCGACGATGAACCAAGGTCATCTCTGGCCGTCCACGCAATGGCATTTTCATGTGCTTAGACACTCGGTGGCAAAACATCTATGTATCATAACAATTGCAAATTTTAGCAATCTGTGCCCCACAGCAAATAGCCTCCTCTTGTTATTATTTGACATCTATTGGGCTGTTTGAATTTCAACAACATATAAACATTAGCAAAACTTTACGCTTGAAATCATTGTTAACTTTTACAGGGACGTGGCAAAAACACTGCATGCACCATACAGTGTAGAACATACGCTTTTATTTCGTAATGACTTTTTCTTAATCCTCGTCTTATTGAGCCGTTTCGTATCTTTTGAAGCAGTAACAAGTGTTTGCTAAGGTTACACGGATCATCAGGCAAGCGCTTGCCATGCCTTGCATTGCCATTTATATCGTTAAATAACTGAGCTTGCGCATGTGCAGGTCGGTGGAAGGAGCTCATGACGCCGCTGTCGCGCAAGACCCGGTTGGCGCTGGGGATGAACGCACACACTCTGGTGTCACTCTACAAGGGCGACTACGCGGGCGGCGTGCTGCTTGTCGAGTCCATTCCTTCGTGGCTGAAGCCCAACGGTGGCAGTGCCCTGGCTCTGCTCACTGGATCGCTCGCCTCGCAAGACGAGCTGCTGCTCTTCCGCATTCTCAAGGTGCATTCTCAAACGAATAACAGCTATACTGTGGGGCACACAGCCCTTCATGCAACATACGCTATAGCTAGCTTACGCCAAAGCTTTGCACAATTGACACAAGCGCCAGAAAGCGCAGCCTAGCGGGCAGCGGAAGCAAAATGGCAGGAATGTGATGAGCATTTGCTGTGACACCTCTGACCTACTTCGAGACGAGAGTAGAATGGTCGAGATAGGAAAATGACAAGGTGCTCATGCTCCGAATAACTCTGCATGCTTGCGGTCGCAGTATTTGTGGTCGAGATTAGAAACACCAATGTGAACGAGCTTCAGCTCGGCGCATAACAGAGGAATGAAAAAGCATGCGTCATTATCATTTTTAATGTTGTTTCATTTCCTTCGCATCCCTGGCAACCGGTTTCGGTGATGCTAAAGCGATAAATGAAAATTTCGCAGCAACCTCTGGCAGGTGCAATGTGCGTATAGCGATTCTGGAGTGATTAAGCTGGCTGTGCGACACGGGCTGATAGTTGCCGCCGTCACCTTTATTGGTGCTTAGCGGTATCTTTGCACATGCGTCATTAATCACTTACACTGACTACACACAGGTGAGGCGCGCAGCCCTTAGGTATACGTTATAATGACTCATTTGACACGTAACCGCAATTAGTTAACACTTCTCAGCAAGAGTTGTGGATATTCATTGGGGTCTGTAGATATCAGTGCGATCCTATGTTTTCAAAGTGTTACCACAGTCGACAACTGAGTCAAGGGCCCATGGTGGTTCCCGTTTTACGTACGCGAGGGAGCATAAAGCAGAATATCCGCTGTCAGAAAATTTGTAAAGGAGCAAGCCCGTCCTATAAGTGGCCAAACCACATTAAAACCTGGTCTGGCGCACATTCAAGCTTTGTAACGAGCTAATGTCCCTGATTATGGACAGTATAGTAAACATACATGTACTGACCTCTGCTGTAAGAGACCGTTGCTGGTTTGAGCCCGGCTGATTGTGTGATGGACAGATTCTGACTGCCTGCTACGTATTCAACAGCAAAAATGAGTGTCAAAGAACGTTGGGTTACGACAGTGGCCGTTTTATTTGCTCCATGCCATTTTTCTCTTAATAAAAATAGGCGTGGACACAAGCCGCGCCTCACCGGTTAGCTGCACAAGCAGTAGGAGGGACATAGCAGTCATGGTAACAGTTCAGTTAAGATAAATTTAAATGTTGCAACTTGCAAGAACATTTGCGCACACAACTGGTAGCGACGCAGTATACGCATTTGCAAAAGTGGCAATGTCTTCGTTGTACTTTCACGCGTACTAAGGTAGCTTCTTTCTTTACCTTTCAGCACAGTAGACAGACTGCTTTTTTTTTTCAGAGGGTCGACAACGCAGTGTCGATAGTTTCGCATAGTTCACGTAAGTTCGCATAATACAAACTCTCCGTATAGAATTCCTTTGCTGAAGTAGCATTTTCTCGGTTCATGCATCGCATCGCTGACGTTCATACTGACGAGGAACAGCTATGAGACAAAGGAAATGTATCCTTGAACAGTTGCCGTATCCGCTTCGTAGTTGCTGTCATTTTCTCTAGTGCGAGTTCTACTTAGCTCGCGTGCGAATTTGTAGTAGCAGCTGATAGGGGTAGTCGTAAATGTTGCGGTTGTGTTAGTAGCTAATCCGATATATGACAGCTGCTGCTGCTGTACGCATGTTCCTTCTGGTCTTGATGCGCAGGATTTGCGATCAGCACTCAACCAGGCCGGAAATCCGGCACCTGAAGTCATCTTGGCCGTGTCCTCCGACAGCGAACTCTTTCACAAGGAACTTATCGAGTGAGCTGGCGCTCCAAAGCAACTCCCAGCTTTACTTTCCCATGGCTGCAGGCGAATTAGTGATTAAGAAAAGTTTTAGTGGTAGGTGCTGTGTACAGATTCTCCTGAAAAGAACGGAAGTGCAACAAGAGCATCTAGGCACGGTCAAGACTAAAGTGTTGCAAAGTGCTTAAAATAAGCAGTGCCACAAGGAGAAACTCGCTGCCTTCGCTTGTTGTAACGTTTTCGGTAATTCCGGTAATTGCGTAGCCCTTGTCAGATTTGCTACGTTGAAAAGAACTTTTTTACTTTGTGGTGTAACATGCAGCAAGGCGAAGTACTGGGCGAGCTGGTGCATGGTAAACTAAGATGAAAGTGTGTGTCCAACATCATCCTGCGAACTCCCTCTTTGAAGTGTATGCATTTCTTTCGCTGTTTTTCATCTTAGGTGTAACTTCTGCAGCAGCAGAAGTTGGTCACTAAACGTGAGTTATATATATATATATCTGTAGATACGTGCCGAGAAGAAATTTGCGGTTAAGGCCGCGGCTACTTGCGAAGCGTATTGGCCTCCCAAGTGCACCTTGCAAGCGATTTGGTCAGCGGCTGCGCCATAAGAAATTTTGCCTGGAATAGCTCGTAAACAGCTATATGGGATGAAGTCCCAAAAGCTAAAATGGATACGTCGGCTATCTCAAGATAGCTTGAGGAACAGATTGAAAAATATCGGCTAATCATTTTTAATGCAGTAACCTTTGTACGGAGGTTATTATTTTCATTAAACACGGTTTCTTTGGATAAGCTCCTTTAAACAAAGGTACTCGTATTAAGTAATCTTAATTCCCTCGGTATCACAAGGCTCCCGTGCGGCCTCTTCACATCTGACGTTCCCACGTGACACCTGCCATTTGTAGAACTAAAGCACAGTTTCAGCCTTTCAGCATTACTGGTAACCATGGTATCCATGGTAACCGTGTCTGTTGCTACGGGTTTGGCTTTTCAGGCTGTCTGACGTGTTCGTTCTCGTGGACCATCACATACCTCGGGAGGCCGGCTCTTCCTCCTGTAAGGTGTCCTTCCCCTCAGTTTCACCGAGGACGTCGTCGCTGGTGAGCGGTGTTACAGGCACTTCTCACTGTCTGAATACATATATTTCAGTTGGTTCTTCAACATGATCCTCAACAGTTTAACAAACTCATGGTTGGGGTGACATCGCTAAAACGTGAGATTTTCGTCATTGCTTAGCCCCGAGATTTCCTAAATATCGAAATACATTTGTTGATGAGAAGATACGGCTTCGTTATCAGTAATAAGTTATGCCATTGGCTTAGAACCAGAGGTGCACAGTCATTCCGAAAACTCAAAATTAAGGTATCTGGAAAGAATATATTCTAATTTAGGAAACTGGGGGGCTGCTCTACACTACACAATTTAAGCAAAGCGTCCATCTGTGCGCCTACACTTTGCCCCGCTTTTCTCGGTTTTGTTGTTCTAGATGAATGAGTCATCAATGTAATCTAGGTCTTTATGTATAGTGTTTTTGTGACGCTACTATGTGTGTCCAAATACTTGCAAATAGCCGAGCCGAGACCGCCAAAAGTGGCACGTGCTCTCGTCAAAACGGTTCAGGAAGGAGTTCAGAAGTGATCGCACTTGGACCAGGATTATTTCTAAGTTACTTCAGGTAGAGTGCAGAGGGGTACAGTAGAAGTGAAAGCACACTGTGCAATATTCAAGAGCCAATTTTATTCTTACTATTGAGTGTAGGTTAAGCAAAAACATTTAGTAGTATATTGAAGGAACTCGTACTTGGCGAATAGTCGTTGGTATACACCTGGGTAGCCGCTGTCATAGATAATTGGCTATGGGCCGCTACATTTTTGCTACAGGGCACGGGCTATCTTCATTATTCCAAGACTTACAGACGTGGCCTTTGTGTGTCCCTTCTCGCAGACGTCGCCCATGCTGATCGCCAAGGATCTGATGCATAGAGGCACGGAGAACAAGACGTACTGTATTAGCATCAACCTAGCCGTACTCAAGTTCGGAACCAGCGCCGACAACCTCGCCGACGGCAGCCACTGTGACTCAGAGGACGAGGTCGCCTATTCCGAGGTTAGCCGGCGGCTCTCCGTGCACGCTCATCAAGCCGCACTTAAATGGGACTCATAGATTCCATAATGTGACGTCCCGTAAAGCTCTCGTAGCCGTCGATAGCGTCTCGTCATTATGTATACCAAGACAGCTATTTTTTTTTCATGAATCGACTGAAGAATATTTAAGGAAAACAGAATTGTACGTGTGCTGACACTCGCACCACTAATTACTTTTTTTAGTGTGAGTTTCAACGTCCCGAAGCTGCGCTGTGGACATTGAGGGACGTCGTGTGGTGGGCCTGATCAATTCTTACATGCAACCAAAATACGGTGCACTAGAGCTTTTTGCATTGTGTTCCCATTGGAAATGCATCGTCGCGGCCGGGAATCGAAGCCTCGACCTCGGGCTGTGCACCAGAACGCGTTCACTGAGCTGCCGCGGCGAGTGCCATTTTCTACACGTAGTTTTCCACGCACACGGTAATCGCGAGACAAGTGGAAAATGTTTCTCGCGATCATTTGAGCTCCTCTTTTTATTTCTCTTGCTGCTTCTGTGTGTAGGTGTGCCAGAGGAACAACGCGATTCCCGTGTACGATATGAACTGGATGACTGCGTCCCTTAGGGACAGCAAGAAGATCTACACCTTCGAGAAGGCCGAGATGTTGCTCTCAAAGGTAAGATGCAAGCATTGGATTCTACATTGCTTTTTATCAGATTCCTTAAGAAGACACGATAAAAAATGCTCTGTAAACAGACTGCGTACATGCTTGTCATCCCTAGCACTCGATAGAGTGTTCTTGTTATCGTCGTCCTCGGCGAAAACAACGACCTTGACACACCATCTAAGCGGCGACATTTCAGGCGTTTACCCTGTCATTCCACCATAAGAGTAGTCCCACAAAAAATCGTATTCATGAAGTCTCCAACGTATTTCCAATAGGTTCCAATAGTCAGAGCAGCTATTTCTTTGGCGCGTCGTCCGACTAATCGAGTGGCTTCGACGCGCGTGTTTCCTGCTTTACTGGTGGTGATCCTTTGAATTGGATGGGTGGAGGGGGAGGGGGCAGGGGGAGGGGGGGAGAGGGGAGGCTTCATCGCGCAGACACAGTGAAAGCAGGAGTCAAAACAATATGCATTGAAATTCCGCACTAAGTTTCGACATACTCAATCACAGCACCTAACATGTGCCGAAGCTCTAAGGATTTTTTTTTAGTTACCCATAAACAAAGACCTTCCAACGTTGGAAGGTCTTCCACATTCGGTATTTGTGCGTTTTCAAAAATTGGTCAGTACAGAAAAGTTTTAAGTGGAAAGTTTTGGCACCAACAAGCCTAAACATTTACCTTACTTTACCTTTCACGTGGAAGATTGTGCGATCTGGTTAATTACGTTGGATGAATTTGAATATTGAGACGAAGATGCCCAACAAACAACACAGGATGCACGAAGCACTCCACGTGTCTCTTCCTCTTATTATGGCTAACTGTAGTGAATAAATGATAGGCTTCCAACTAGGTACATAAAAGAGGGAAATGCAGAAGTGTAAACTCACATTTCGGTTATGTGAACTTGTCTTCTTCACTACAAAATATACTTACCAAGGAAAGAACAGACTTCAATTACGAAAGTCAGCGAGTCGTCCCAGGTGGTAGGCGTCCCTATTCCAGGATGTCGTAGCCCTGAACCAATAGTTTGGCCTTGTTCACCAGATGATGCTAGTGGTGATCTCCGAGGAGGTGGAGCCTCGTGACAGTTGCAAAATGTAGACATCGAGCTCCACCTTTTTTCCTTTCCAATTGTTCACGCGGACGTAACTCGATGAAGCACGTGTTCCTTGAAAAGCACACAGCATCAATGTTTCTGATTGCCACTGACCGAAGTAATTGTAGTGAATTCATCTCTGTTGTGAATTTCCTAGCTGCAACAGTAATGATGAAAAATGACGCTATGCAGGTCCTCTTTCTGAAAGCATGGTTCCCAAGTCTCTGCGTGGCAGCCTTCCACGCCGAGCTAGACGCTGTCGACAGGGAGGCTTGCCCGCAGTCCGAACAGTACGCAAGACTGCTCAGCGTTCGCAGGGGACTCGGTGAGTCCATCTCGCAGCTCCATCTACGTCACCAAATCCTAGACATATCGTGTCTGGAGCATATACATAGGCGTTCTCATTTTCGTTTTCTATGGGTGTTATTGAAAGCGCAACAATGTCTGACAGCAACCACCATGTTGAAATTTGACGCATTTTACATTATCAGAAATCACTGCTTTTATTGACCAATGAAGACACTCGCAATTGTGAAACTAACATTACCTGTAGAAGTCCGATGACGTCACCGGGACGTTTTGTTTTTTCTGTTATGGTTCCGTCAGCTAATGGGAAAACATGTCGTTCGACTGCGACAGCACCTAAGCGCGGCGATGTGGTCGGGGCGGGAAGTTGTAATCTAAGCAGCGATTGATGCAACATGGGTTCGTTATCGGATATCGTACTAGTTTCGCTTCCGACTGGCATGTTTTACTCATTGTCTTTTACCGTTTCTTAGCGGCTGTGCAATTCGCGTGAAAAGCTAGCCACCCATAATAAAAATAAACCTCTCGCCTTCTTTCAGACTCCTCCGTCCATGGAGAAAGTCATTGGAGGAGAAACGCCGCAGGTCAGTCGCAAAACCAGGGATGCGTCAGGAAAAAATGTCACACTTTCGGCAAACACATGTTTTCGCACTCACATATTCACATGTCCTTCCTACTTTTTCAGACGGTGCCTGACAAACATCCTGGCATGGAGTCTGTTTCTCGGTTCTGCAGAGGAACCGGCGCCCGCCCTTTTATGTTACACTAATTTAATATTACACTTGGCCCCCGGTGTCGTAGTTCCGTGCTGTCATTTTTTTTCTTCAACACATATCGCAAAGCGCCTGTCCAGAGCTGAAAGATGTTTCAAATTATGATTACAGGCAGCGCAATCTTGGCATGGGCACAAGAGCAAACACGAGCTCTCCTGTGTTTTCTCCTGTGTCCATGTCAAGTTCGCACTGCCTGTAACCATGGAATCAACCAACTAGCCTGATGACATTGCTTGTTCGTCTAATCCATCATAAAGTGGGCTGATAAAGTACAATACCGATTCCACACGAGTTTTAATCGTACGTGACCGAATTAGGATAGCAGTTTGTGTGCTACACGGCCATTTTTCATTCGACTTCGGCACTACTCGACTCAGTCACGCATTATAACTCGCGATTGATATTTTCGAGAATTATCTTGGAAGTTGCCGTGATCGAACTAAGATTGTTTCCTCAGAACATCACATCTTTACAGTAAAACATATCTTGCGTTCGTAGTCAACAAGTCATATTGCATTTTTATATTGCCAAAATAAACTTGTGGGTTGCCTTTGGAATCGCAGAAATCTTTATAAACAGCTTCTTGCTTCGGGCGCATGTATCAACGCGTTGTGAGCGAGTGTGAACCACGTGAACAGGCGACCTTGCATTCGGCTTAGCTTTAAAGGCTACATCGCTAAAGTTCTTTTAAGGGAATTGGTTGATGTTAAGACGGCGATAGAGTTTTCTGTACGTGATGGCAGAATTAAAACTTTTCCAGTGCATTGAGTAATCTAGCCGACCACAGCAAACAGACTATTTCGCTGCCTTTTTTAAGCATAGGCCGCGCTGACCATAGCGAAAGCACCGTTGAGTCGCAACCTCCGTGAATACGCATCTAAACTTTCCACAGAGCTGACGAGCTTGATTTTTCTTCGCCGTAGCTGACTTCTTTTACTTCAACGTGCACTCACACCTAACCTGCTAACCTACATGAACATGCATGCTTGTGGCTACGTGCCGAAACCTTTAGCGCGTTTGCGCGATTAAATGCCTGGCTGTTGCAGGAAGCCGCCACATCGCCGCTCCAATTCAGGCTACGAGGAACGACGTGAAGCTGAGTCTAAAAAACTTGAGATTCGAAATTAACACTGAGAAAGCGAATGGATCGCCGCCTTTTAGCGGCTTTCTTCATTTATCCTTTGAATTCGACGAAGACGCGCAAAGGGGACTTCGTGCGAGTGACACACTTACACGTCGTATCTAGACTTAGTCACAAAGGAGCGCAGATATACGCGCTCGTACAGTGGAATCCGACACGTTGTTTGACTCGAACACGTTTGGGAATGCCCCACCACCTTCACTGAACCCTCCGAGTGGCTACAGAACTGGGACCGGTAGGATGCAACTCGTATTCGACAAATCGTTACAATCGGGTAACAGTCCAGCGCAATTTCTCGTGTTTCGTCCCTGGCCCGGACAGCGCCACGTCAGAAGCGCTCTGTACGGAGCAGCAGATCAAAATGGAATACAACTCGGCTAATATTGAAATTGTTTCAATACACTGGCACAAAGACCAACGCTAAGGTTAGGAATACGAGAAAGTGTTCATTCTCTAGTGGTTTATCTACAGTCGGGAAATGGTCACCTTGCCTAATTTAGAGCGGACAAATCACAACCTGTATACGTTTAACATCAAGTTGTATGCGCTTCCTCTACAGAAAAAGTGAAGCGATACGCGCTCCTCCTAATAGCGACTTTGGATGATCGTCGCCGGTTCGTGCAAGACAAATTTACTACTTTCGAGTCTCTTTTTTCGTCTCTAATTATCTCATGCATTTTTTGTTCTACGCCAGGCACGTGTGTGTCGTGTACTCACTGCGTAAGTGTGTCTTTTTTTTTTGCACTTTACTTTCAGGCAGTCAAGGCGGTAGTTGAAGACCCGTAGTCAAAATTTCTGGAAATCGTTCTGTTCATTTGCCTTGGTTCTCTTTGGCCACACTGGACCTTTGCGTCAATGACATCCAATAATCGTCATTTTATTGCTAATTAAATAAAACAGCACAAATGGTCATTTCATTTTTGTTAGTGTCTGTCATTTCATGTTGTTACTTCAAAACGAACGTTCATTGATTTGTAATTTTCATATATTTCCTGATTCGCGCGGCGGTGCTGCGGTGCTGCTGTGTGCTTGAGAAAGCTGGAGAGCGATAGCTTTGGTTGGTTGTCTGTCTGTCACCATGACTTAGTCTGTATCGGAACAACTAAGATTGCGTGTAAAAAATTAAAACATAAGCACTATGGCATTGCGTACAGTCATACTGGGGGAACGCGAAGGTCTGCCGCTGATGGTGCACTGGTTTCAATTGTGTGTTCTCGTTTTATTCGTTTTATTTGTTACATTATACGTAAATAACGATCAGTGCAAGAAAAACTGGAAAAACGAGACTTTTTACTACTTCCAACAAAACTTTGGTCACAAAACTTCGGTCGGTCACGACGATGTTTTAGGTTAACTCGAGCTACGGACAAGTCTAACGTCACGTGTGCCGGGTTCTCATTTCATTTCATTCTATAGGTATAGTTTTGTATTGCCTATAGCAATGAAATATGAGTAACAATAAACGAGACAATGACAAGCCAAGACACTCGCACCAGCGCCAATTTGAAAACACTCAATTTATGAATAAAATATCCCGCAGAGCATAGAGTTTCTCACACTCTGTGCCGCAGAGTATATACGTGTAGGCATGGGCAGTGTATTAAATCCATTCTTTTCAGAGAGATCACCTTTAGTTAAACCAAAGGGCAGCTTGACCAAGATCGGCTCACCCCCTCGCATCACGGGGTCAGAACATTTAATTTAGTTCTGTCCCAACGTGGGAGCGGCCGCTACGTGCTAGTGCACGTTCTGATGTACCTCAATAAAGTTTTCATCCATCCATCCATCCATCGATTTCTGCTAAAGCAGTTTTTTTTTTCTTTTTTTTATTCTCGCAGAAAAATGCTCCCTTGAAGGCGCTTTACAAATTCCCGTGTGTAACCGAAATTGCCGACAGCGCCTGGGGAACGGTCCCCTGAGAAAAAGAAATTCTTCATAAGCGCCGCTTCGTCGTTAATTTGACTTTGATTCAACAATCTTTGTTATCTTTCCTTTGGGAGCCTCTACTCTCTAGTACTGGCACGAGAATGCTCGCGCTGCTGCCTGAGCATTTATTCATTCAATGAGACTATTCTGTTTTGATTGCTTTTGATGTTCGCTCCGCAATTCTTCGCTTGCATTTAGGACGAGGCTACAGCACTTTTTTGTTGTACCTTTGCTTTTATATATTTTTATTTAATTTTTTTTTTTCAGCAGTGTGGCTCGTACTCACTACGGAGGATTGTACAAGAAGCAGACGGTTTTACAAGTGTTTTTCCTAAGATTTCAACCAAAATAAAATTTTAATATTAGAGCGCGGGGGAGAGAAAGAAAAGTAGAAGTGAGAAGAATGCTTTAACAAATTCTGATATAAAATAGTTAAAAATCAAATCAAAATAAAAGAATCAATTTTGGCAGCTTAATAAGGTAATTGTTATGTGTGTCTAATGAAGTAGTGATAAGCATTAAAGGCGTCCCGGTGGTTAAATCCCAGCGATGACTCCTCCTGGGAGAGAATGGCTGGCGAAGTTAGAGAACCCAAGTTGGCGAACTGAAACTTCTGAAAGCTTTGTCTCTCCTAAAGATCTGCGGCAGGGTAGATAAGAAGGTGCTAAATAGAGTCAGGTACATTGCAAAAATAATACCGAGCGGGCAAAGCCAGTCCAGGCCTGTGTAAATAAACGTTTAGCTGTGAAATACGGCAGTGCAGTTTTGTCAAAGAAACTATAAATTGTCTTGACGGACAGCAATTATTACTCCATAGGAAACACAGCTGATAGAAGTTAGGCGACAATGTAAGGGTGGGTTCTGTGGAATTTGAGATATGAATAAATTTATGTACTTAGCCGCAGTTACATAAGCCAAAGTCGGTGGAACAGAGATAACATGGCCATCGAGGGATAGATGCTCACGTGAGTGAATAATCTGCCATTTCATTCAAGCACGGTGACCCAGTACCCAAAGCAAGTGAACTTGTACGAACGTTTGACAGAACCACTGAACAAAAATGCTTGTAGAATTTCACTTTTTATAGCTTCTGTCTTTTACTTCCGTCTTTTCTTTTCTTTCATTTTTTAGTAGATTTCGTTCGTACCATCCGCTAATACTGTCCTCAAAAAAATGTCTGAAGCACATTCCGCTAGACGCTGGACCTGACAGCTTTGAGCTCCTTTGCACTTGGAGCCTCGACAGCGGAACTCAGTCGCGGGGATGTCCGCTCCGCCGCCTAGGCCTTTCTTGCCCATTAGAACCCATTGCCCCTTTAAATATGTGCGTGCTTGTGTGTATTTTTAGCACTATTACGATAATATCCCGCCATTGAATTTCTTTGCGTTGTTGTATTTTTCGCACGTTACCAAGAAATTTAGCCAGCCTTGTAGAGCTTTCTTTTCATCAATACTAGAGTTATAGTACATCCGGGACTCACAAGATGAGATGACACAACACTAACAAAAATAACAATTGCGACCTGTCAATGACAAGTGGACTGTGGTACTGCAGCCGAAGTACCCGTACAGGACGTTCACACTACACGTTAAACGCTTTGTGGTCCGTAATACCAAGTGTTTGCCACACATGGGCAGCAGGCCCTCCAGGGGCTGGCCTCTTCGTGGTGCAGACGTCGAGACCTGCTAAAGAATGGTGCACGTCCATTGAAGCCTCCTTATTTTATAAGTATCAACCATCTGTATCAATTCATCTAACTCCTAAGGCTCGAGGCCACATGTAAATTTAATTTATTATTATTTTTGACTTTCTTCTATTGTTCATATATATTTTAATAAAGCCGTTTAATCACTCACTCAATTCCTGTCATCATTTTCGGTCATCCATCCGATTCTCGGACAGTCCCACATAGCGGGTATGAGTCGTGGCTTTCAAGACCAACTACTCGCCGACAATAACTCTACTGACGCCCACGAGGTCCGTTTACCGCATGTGGTATGCGCATGTCAAGGAGTAGGAAATGCCATCGTTGCCATGGATAGTGGTTATAAAGTTTAATAACAATTTTCCCGTTGTTTTTTACAATCCATAAGAAAATACTTTTAAACCCCTAGAGTGGCTAGGCTCAACCTTTTCAGTTTTCTTACATCACAAGATAGGGTTGGCAAGAGAAAAAGCAGCCAAACGACTCCTTGACAAGCCTCACCAAACCTGAAAGAAAGGAAAGAAAAATTCGCCGACGATTACGATACTCATTAACGCGAAATTTCAGCGCAGCTCTACGTGTGTTTTCATTTCACGGTATATTGGCTGGCGCGGATAATCTGCCTCGTGCGGCACCTTGCAAATCGAGCGACGTGTGGCACGACGGCCTCGCTAATCGGGAGATCTGGGTGACGCGTGGTCGCTATTCACAACAGCCGCCGCAAACAGACCTCCGTTCATGCAGCGCTTTGTTTCCGAAATGGTATCGGTGGAGTCATCGATGAACAGAGGACGCACGCTACGCTGGCGCCATCTCATAGTCATCGTCACCGCAAAGCCCGTCTGGCGCGGCACTATGTTTCTCTTCTCACACTTGCACCGTACCCTTTCATCCGCGCTCCGCGTTCGCTCTTACATCCTTAGCTGAGCTCGTTCGCTCGGTTGCGAGGGACGCCGAGGGACGACGCCGACGCTCACCGCAGGAACGGGTGCCTAAGAGCTGCGCTTTAAAACAAGGACAAAATATTGTTGTCAGTACCTAAATAATGTTTAAAAGTATATTCAGAACTTCGTAGCATGCCAGACAAGTTTCAGGTTACTGTTATTAATATAAAACAGCTTGCGTACCATACACATAAATTATCAAGGTAAGCGTAACTGACACCAGATCGCTTAAAATATAAATATAATAGTATGACACTGGTTAAATATTTCTACTTAACCATCCAAAGCAACAACAATAAATGGCTATAAGTACAATCAGGTGGCGAGATGTGCTGCAAGAGGCTATTAAACAATTAAATGGGGTCAATTAAAATGTGTCAATTGCAAGGTGTCTCCACCTTTAAGTGCAGCGTCATCTTCAACAACAACGAAAGCAGAGGAAGGAAGAAGAGGTACGCCCTGTCGCGAGACAGAAGAAGACGCCTCGACCGGCTCGGACGGTGAGCTAGCTCGTGCTCGCGAAGCTACTCGCAGGCGGGCACAGCCCGCGGCTCCCCTCTTTCTTTCAGAGCGCGACTACAGGGACGCCATGGACGCGCCCCCGGAACAGCCCAAAGGTGAGCCCACTGCAAGAATTCACACGCCGTCCATATCAGCGCTCGGGGAGCATCCGGCAGGCGTATCGGACGGCAACTGTGGTGTCGCTCAGCAGATCTAATTGTTATCTACGTTGCCAACAGCCCTAAATGCGTTCCAGAATAACGCAACGTCTGACGCTGACCGTATCGTGCACTTTTAGGATAAAAATGTACGAGGAGACCGTTTGCGGCGGCCTCTACTCACGCCCACATCGTCCGTGCACCACGTGTGGTACGCTCATGTGCAGTTTTCATGCATAGTGATTATGATGTCTAAAAATTTTGATGTTGCGGTTTTGTAAAGCCCATAAGACAAGAACGACATTGTGCAACAAAACAGGTGACAGTATTTGTTGTAGCCATGTAAACAGCATAACGCAACGGCTACATAAATGCTGGTTGAACAAAACATATCAACATCAATAAGTAGCAAGAGCTACGACGAGCAAGCTTCGACCTTCTGTATGATACGCGTGTTCTAGACTTAAGACTGTCGGCCAGTGAGAATGAATACCTCATGGCTGAATACACTACTTAAACATGCTGCGTGTGGGACTACGGGGATCAGTGCCTACAACTCGACTTTGTCAGCTTTATGTAAAAGTAGAGTGGTGTATTCACTCTGCAAAAGTAGTAGAAGTAGATGAGGACATAGGAATACAAGGTGGAGGCAAAGATAGACAGGCAATCTTTGAGGTTAACTGCTTCGCCCAAGGTGCGTCGATATAGAAACCAGATTTCTTAGCGTTAAGCAACAGCGCTTCTCGGTTGTGGAGTGGTGCAACATGGCAAAGCGCGAATAATGCGCATGACTTCGATCTAGGTGTTGCAAGACACTGCCGCACATTGACATAAAGGTATGTTCAATCGCTTAGGTATCTTACCTCATTACTCTTTATACGACAGCGACGAAAAAGTTTGATGGCTGTACATGTCTTATTTAGCTATTTCAGTCGGCGAAGCGTTATATTGCCTTTCTCTTTACGCGACAAATTGAACTCACCAGCATGCCCAACCTTTTCTTTACGCAGATTCACCTGAGGCCGAACAACCGTAAGCTTGTCTAGTGCTACTAGTCATCACTACTTGTCGAAACGTTGGCTCCCGCTTTTACCTTGTTCTCGTTTTGCTCGCCGTATTGAATTTCTATCTCTCTCCTTCCCCGTGTTTTCCCTAGTTATTTCAAAGAAAGGCTGCTTTTACGGCATTCATTTTTGCTGAGACACGCTACAGCTTATTGCACAATGAAAATACGGTGTGATTGTACATGTAGGTCATATATTCGGAACATCATTAAGTATATTTCCTTTGCGCCTATTGTTTGCTCTGCGTATGTCAAACCTCATCGATGGAACCTTCTTTTGTTCCATCTGGCTAACGGCTGAGCTAAAGAAGTTTACTTTCATATAGTCCCTATAGCGATGCCGTACAGAGGAAATTAGCTTGGTACGTCAAAGTCACAATTCGTACACTCGTAAAATCGTTTGAACCGGGGTTTGAAACATGTCACTTCTCTGCTGTCTCAGAGCCCCAGGCGTAGTTAAAGAACAGTTCATTCTCTGAATCCTTTTTCGTTAAACATAAAAATCCGCATTGCACATCAATTTCCTTCTGCAGTCATCAAGCTGGCGTTCTGCAAAGGAAAAGTCTTGGCCTAATAATATGTTCTTCATCATCATTCATTTCTCAACGTTTCTGCCGTGTTTTGTAGTATATTGAAACGTGTAAATAAAGTAACGAAGCGCGGCACAAGAGACAACAAGAAAAGGGCAATGCCTATGGGCTACT